>NW_020703603.1:0-1257 GCF_002925995.2 Terrapene triunguis | reverse complement strand
CCTGAGGGGCGCGCTACTGACCTGTGCTGGCGCTCCCCTGCCTGAGGAGCGCTACAGACACTGGCTGGCGTCCTTCCCGCCGCTAATTCCCCAGTGGCAGAGGCGTGACCCAGGCCGGCCAGTGACGTCGTAGCTCCCCACCGCCCCCTAGCGGGTAGGTGGACCGACACCGATCACACAGGGGTACTGAGATGAATCTGTCCAAGCAAATTTTCCAAATGACTCACCTCAATACACACTGAGAAAGCTTAGTGGGGTGGCTCCAATGTTGTGTTGTTTACACTGGCTGACAGGACAGTTCAGGGGATTGCACAGAGCTGTTCACTTCCAGGTCACTGGCCCAAATTCTGCCTGCCAGGTCTCAAGAATTATCTGCCTAATCTGTTCGTGCCATTGGATAGGATTTTCAGGGCTCTCAGGATCTCTGGGGCCACCTTAACGTCTCTGAATAGAAACAGGGCCTGGCTGTTTGACAGCCTGGGAGTATTCTAGACACTCACAGGCTTTGCACTTCTTCAGCCAGGCGGCAGCTCCATCAGATGGCTGAACTGCTGTTCGCAAAGCCAGTGGGGGTCTAAGCTTGGGCTAAATGTGATACTTGGAAATCACTGCTACATGACACAGTTAACCAGCTTTCGGTGAGATAACATCGTGCAGGGACTACAGCTCAGTGCCAAGCAAATCACTTCATCTGAAAAAGACTCCTCTCAACTCTTCAGTGCATCACACTAGGGACTGCTCCCTGAGTAATGTAAATGTCCATTATTAATATCGATATATTTTAGCATCACTAAGGACGCTGCTTGATTTTAGGAGAGTGACCTAAAAAGCCATCTTGCTAGTCATGTTGCTCAGCAAATGCTGGCTTTCAAACACCAATTCTTGCCTTTTTCAGCAAAAAGACACCCTCGTCTCCCCCACTTACAGGGTGACTTACAGTAGTAACAAGACAAATGTAGAGGCTCTTTTTGTCAAGCCTCATTCCTAACCCGAGGAGTGGGATTACTGTATTTCTTCATAATCATGCACTACTCCCATTGCCTTGATCTATAAATAATATTTGTCACTGAGTCCATTTTAAGTTCATCAGCTTTAGTCCCCATCACTGTGTGACAGGACACAGATATTCAATAGATGCTTTAATTCTCAGGAGGAGGAGGAAGATTAACAAGTAATGCTTTTAAATATATCACCTACTGAGGGACTGCAATGCTATTGACAACTATGAGAAAGGCATTTTTCCCCTTTCAGTCCAGT
>NW_020703602.1:0-4586 GCF_002925995.2 Terrapene triunguis | reverse complement strand
TAAGCGTTTGCGAACAGGGGCTGCTAACAGGGAGTTTCGCAAGGGAGTTCTCCAGGTGAAGGAGGAGCAATACAGCACCCTTTTGGGGTAAGTGACTGTCTGCAGTGTGTGTTTGTTTGTGTTTGGGGGTTACTTGCTGTGTGCTGAGCTTGTGTTTGGCAGTCTGTTTGTTTGTTTGGTTGTTTGAAGGACCGTGTGCTGTGGCTGACAGTTGGAAGCTGTGAGCTTCAAAGGAAGGTTTGAAACCAGGAAGCCTCTGGTAATTGGCTGAGCCTTACTCAGTGGGCGGGGCATTCATACAGGCCAGGGCTTTATAAAGCAGCGCACAAGCGACCAGGGGCTGCTAACAGGGAGTTTCGCAAGGGAGTTTGGAAGGGGAGCAGGAAGGGAGCGCAGGTCCCTTGCCGGTTCTATCTGTTTTCCCTTTATTCCCCTTAAAACTTTAAACTTCTTGCTTAAACAACCCTTTCAGCGGACAGGGGGCTGCAGACGGGAGTTTGACAGAGGGAGGCTTACGATGGTTAGGAAGACCCGCAACACCTGTGCCAGCACTGCTTCTGTCTCCTCCACCTGCGCCTGTAGCCAGACAGAGCGCCTGAGCATGGATGCTTCTACCCAGATCCTGGTGTGGTTTTGCAGAGACTGTAACTTGCAATTTCCACTTACTGATATCCAGGCTGAGGGGACCATCCAATGTGAAAGGTGCCTGCTGGTGGAATCTCTCAGGCAGCAGGTGGGAGAGCTACAGGAGGAGGTGGCTAGGTTGAGAAGCATCCGAATCCACGAGCAATTCCTGGACAGTGTCCATGTGGAGACAGCTGAGGTAGCTGTCCCAGGACACAGGACTGCTGATACACCACTGGTGGAGGAGGAGATGGCTCAGGGTGGACACTGGCAGCTGGTTACTTCTGGCAGCAGGCAGTGCTCCACCCCTGCTCCGAACCCTCCCGCTGTGGTAATAGGTAACCGTTATGCTCTTCTTGATACAGGAAAGAAGGCATCACCCCCTACAGTAAAGGAGGAGAAGCCTCGTACCCCTAAGGCTGGGAGGTCTGCTGCCACCACTGCGAATAGGAAACATAGGGTAGTGGTGGTCGGAGACTCTCTGCTGAGGGGGACGGAGGCGCCCATCTGTCGCCCTGACATTTCATCTCGGGAGGTATGCTGCCTGCCGGGAGCCCGTATCCGAGACGTTACGGAGGCATTGTCGAGGATTATCCAGCCCTCTGACTACTACCCCATGCTACTCATCCATGTGGGCACAAATGATACTGCGCGGTGTGACACTGAGCGGATCAAGAGTGACTACAGGGCTCTGGGAGTACGGGTGAAGGAGTTTGGAGCGCAGGTGGTATTCTCTTCGATTCTTCCTGTCAAAGGTAGGGGCCCGGGCAGAGACAGATGCATCATGGAGGTGAATGCCTGGCTGCGAAGATGGTGTCGCCAGGAGGGCTTTGGCTTCCTAGACCACGGGATGCTATTTGAGGAAGGACTGCTAGGCAGAGATGGTGTTCACCTTTCGAGGAGGGGAAAGACCCTATTTGGACACAGACTGGCTAACCTAGTGAGGAGGGCTTTAAACTAGGTTCGACGGGGACAGGTGAGCAAAGCCCGCAGGTAAGTGGGGAACATGGAGACCTGGGAGATGGGTCGGAGACGAGAGGAAGTGTGGGCTATATTGGCAGAGAGAAAGGAGGGTCAGGACAAAACCGGGAGGAAAGATCAAACCAGTATCTTAGATGCCTATATACAAATGCGAGAAGTATGGGTAATAAGCAGGAAGAACTGGAAGTGCTAATAAATAAATACAACTATGACATTGTTGGCATCACTGAAACTTGGTGGGATAATACACATGATTGGAATGTTGGTGTGGATGGATACAGCTTGCTCAGGAAGGATAGACAGGGGAAAAAGGGAGGAGGTGTTGCCTTATATATTAAAAATGTACACACTTGGACTGAGGTAGAGATGGACATAGGAGACGGAAGTGTTGAGAGTCTCTGGGTTAGGCTAAAAGGGGTAAAAAACAAGGGTGATGTCATGCTAGGAGTCTACTACAGGCCACCTAACCAGGTGGAAGAGGTGGATGAGGCTTTTTTTAAACAACTAACAAAATCATCCAAAGCCCAAGATTTGGTGGTGATGGGGGACTTCAACTATCCGGATATATGTTGGGAAAATAACACAGCGGGGCACAGACTATCCAACAAATTCTTGGACTGCATTGCAGACAACTTTTTATTTCAGAAGGTTGAAAAAGCTACTAGGGGTGAAGCTGTTCTAGACTTGATTTTAACAAATAGGGAGGAACTCGTTGAGAATTTGAAAGTAGAAGGCAGCTTGGGTGAAAGTGATCATGAAATCATAGAGTTTGCAATTCTAAGGAAGGGTAGAAGGGAGAACAGCAAAATAGAGACAATGGATTTCAGGAAGGCGGATTTTGGTAAGCTCAGAGAGCTGATAGGTAAGGTCCCATGGGAATCAAGACTGAGGGGAAAAACAACTGAGGAGAGTTGGCAGTTTTTCAAAGGGACACTATTAAGGGCCCAAAAGCAAGCTATTCCGCTGGTTAGGAAAGATAGAAAATGTGGCAAAAGACCACCTTGGCTTAACCACGAGATCTTGCATGATCTAAAAAATAAAAAGGAGTCATATAAAAAATGGAAACTAGGACAGATTACAAAGGATGAATATAGGCAAACAACACAGGAATGCAGGGGCAAGATTAGAAAGGCAAAGGCACAAAATGAGCTCAAACTAGCTAAGGGAATAAAGGGGAACAAGAAGACTTTTTATCAATACATTAGAAGCAAGAGGAAGACCAAAGACAGGGTAGGCCCACTGCTTAGTGAAGAGGGAGAAACAGTAACAGGAAACTTGGAAATGGCAGAGATGCTTAATGACTTCTTTGTTTCGGTCTTCACCGAGAAGTCTGAAGGAATGCCTAACATAGTGAATGCTAATGGGAAGGGGGTAGGTTTAGCAGATAAAATAAAAAAAGAACAAGTTAAAAATCACTTAGAAAAGTTAGATGCCTGCAAGTCACCAGGGCCTGATGAAATGCATCCTAGAATACTCAAGGAGCTAATAGAGGAGGTATCTGAGCCTCTAGCTATTATCTTTGAAAAATCATGGGAGACGGGAGAGATTCCAGAAGACTGGAAAAGGGCAAATATAGTGCCCATCTATAAAAAGGGAAATAAAAACAACCCAGGAAACTACAGACCAGTTAGTCTAACTTCTGTGCCAGGGAAGATAATGGAGCAAGTAATTAAGGAAATCATCTGCAAACGCTTGGAAGGTGGTAAGGTGATAGGGAACAGCCAGCATGGATTTGTAAAGAACAAATCATGTCAAACCAATCTGATAGCTTTCTTCGATAGGATAACGAGTCTTGTGGATAAGGGAGAAGCTGTGGATGTGGTATACCTAGACTTTAGTAAGGCATTTGATACGGTCTCGCATGATATTCTTATCGACAAACTAGGCAAATACAATTTAGATGGGGCTACTATAAGGTGGGTGCATAACTGGCTGGATAACCGTACTCAGAGAGTTGTTATTAATGGTTCCCAATCCTGCTGGAAAGGCATAACGAGTGGGGTTCCGCAGGGGTCTGTTTTGGGACCGGCTCTGTTCAATATCTTCATTAACGACTTAGATATTGGTATAGAAAATACGATTATTAAGTTTGCGGATGATACCAAACTGGGAGGGATTGCAACTGCTTTGGAGGACAGGGTCATAATTCAAAATGATCTGGACAAATTGGAGAAATGGTCTGAGTTAAACAGGATGAAGTTTAACAAAGACAAATGCAAAGTGCTCCACTTAGGAAGAAAAAATCAGTTTCACACATACAGAATGGGAAGAGACTGTCTAGGAAGGAGTACGGCAGAAAGGGATCTAGGGGTTATAGTGGACCACAAGCTAAATATGAGTCAACAGTGTGATGCTGTTGCAAAAAAAGCAAACGTGATTCTGGGATGTATTAACAGGTGTGTTGTGAGCAAGACACGAGAAGTCATTCTTCCGCTCTACTCTGCTCTGGTTAGGCCTCAGCTGGAGTATTGTGTCCAGTTCTGGGCACCGCATTTCAAGAAAGATGTGGAGAAATTGGAAAGGGTCCAGAGAAGAGCAACAAGAATGATTAAAGGTCTTGAGAACATGACCTATGAAGGAAGGCTGAAAGAATTGGGTTTGTTTAGTTTGGAAAAGAGAAGACTGAGAGGGGACATGATAGCAGTTTTCAGGTATCTAAAAGGGTGTCATAAGGAGGAGGGAGAAAACTTGTTCACCTTAGCCTCTGAGGATAGAACAAGAAGCAATGGGCTTAAACTGCAGCAAGGGAGGTCTAGGTTGGACATTAGGAAAAAGTTCCTAACTGTCAGGGTGGTTAAACACTGGAATAAATTGCCTAGGGAGGTTGTGGAATCTCCATCTCTGGAGATATTTAAGAGTAGGTTAGATAAATGTCTATCAGGGATGGTCTAGACAGTATTTGGTCCTGCCATGCGGGCAGGGGACTGGACTCGATGACCTCTCGAGGTCCCTTCCAGTCCTAGAATCTATGAATCTATAAG
>NW_020703601.1:0-2806 GCF_002925995.2 Terrapene triunguis | reverse complement strand
CACCACCCTCGCGGAAAACCACCGAATGTCCCCATGCCCAATTACACCCACTTCTCGGAACATTAAGAAAGAGGGCGAGGGGAGGAGGGAAGAGTGACCCCAACCCAAAGCCCCAGCTCGTGATGAGCGCGTGCTCACCTAAAGCCCGGCTTGTGATTCGTCCCCGAGCTCGTGTCCACTATATGCCCAGCTTATGATTGGTTCTTAATTTCTTAACTAATGACGTATTAATTGTATCATGCTTGTGGTTTTAGTAAATAAAAGCAGCCTGCGTGCTGCTGTTCGGGGTGTCAGCTTCCGAGCTGCACCCCAGTGCGCACTGGTCTGTATGTCAATAAAGGCCTCAGGCTCTGAGTCTGTGAACTAAAATCACTGCGTGGGTGATTCTTGCCACGACAATTCGAATTAGGGTTAGTGTGGCCGCACACCACCGAATTACTGTGTTTAAATTAATGGGGTAGTGTGGCCGCACACCACCGAATTAATGTGGTTAAAAACCGAATTAATGTGCTTAGTGTGGCCGCGCACAATCGAATTTATACAACCTGTTTCCCAAATTCGAATTATCTAAATTCGGATTAATCCCGTAGTGTAGACATACCCTAAGACTGCTGAAAGCATGTGGTGAGAAAGCTTTACCTTGAATTAACATATTTTGTTAAGTTAGGCACTACTAAGCATTTTATCTTTATTTTTCTTGTAAACATTTCTGACTTTTATGCCTCATTACTTGTACTCACTTAAAATCTCTCTTTTTTGTAGATAATAAACTTGTTTTAATGTTTTATCTAATCCACAGTGTTTAAACTGAAGTGTCTGGGAAACTCCATTTGTGGTGGCAAGTTATGTACATATTATTCCTTGTAAAGAAATAATAGGCCTAATATAACTTGTATTGTCCAGGAGAGGGCTGGGCAATACAGAACATGCATTTCTGGGGGGCAATTTAAGACTGGGGGTGTGTTGGGGTCACTCTCAATATAACCAAAGCCAGTGAGAGCCAGAGTGTAACCCAAAAGTGGTAGGCAGACTGCAGCTACAAACAGACACTCAAGGTGTGACTTGCATGCTGGAAAGTTGTTTGTGAGTGGCCCAGATGGGAGCTACTTCAGCAAGGCATTATAAAGGCGCCCAAAGTTGCAGGGCAAGGATGACACAGATCCTCCTTAGTTTGTATTCTACCCTGATATGGTCACAATCTCCTTTTAACCTCATCCTTGATGGAACTGTTGGCACTGGTCAAGCTTCCAACGTACACAAGACTTTACTTATTCTATGACTTCACTGCTACTGAATTTCAACACTTTATCTATGTCCTTTTCCAAGATATGATCACTTTGTTGTTTAGCATTTATTGGAAGTCCAAGTCGACTACACCATTTTTCCAAGGTAACGAAGAGTATCGTCATAAATTCAAACATGTCTGCCAGTTGCACAATGTCATCTGCATAAGCTCAGGAGTTTAACTCTAGATCGTCCACTGTCACACCCTCCAACTTGTTTAGCATTCTTCTCAATGTTCAATTTAAGAACAATGTGAAAAGAGAGAGTGATTCCATGCCCTCTTGTCTTACACTAAACTTCAACTTAAACCAGTTGCTTAATCTTTCCCTAGGAATTCAATTTCTCAAAATGCTCTGCATTTAAAAAGAATTCCATATACATGAAAAGGATTGGCTACAATATGCAAAATAGACCAAGCAAAAGGAAAATTAACATCTTTGTTTAGGAAGGTTTTCAATTGTTTCTGCCTTTCAATTGAAAATCTTGTAATACTTCTACCTGAATTCAATTTAGATGCAATCTTAATGTGATTTAAATTCTAGGTGAATGTTTAGTCAGTGGTGCTGAGCACTGTGTAAAACCGTGTTGCAACACAGCTGTGTTTGTTGTGCCACTCTGTAAGGTGTGGAGTTTTTTTGTTTTTGTCATTAGTTTTGCCTCTTCCTTTAATTAGGCTTCCCTTTACTGTGACAGTTTGTGCCTTTTGAAGACTAAGTTAAAATGTAAAGGAATTTCTTTTTGTTTTCATTTAGTGGTATCAAATGATACCTAAGGGGCATTTATTTAAAAAAAAAAAGTCTTTAACTGGTTTGAAGTTTGGTATCTGAATGGTGAGGTATTTCCATTTTATCTTTCATTTAACATAATTCACAGAAAAAAAAAGGTATTAAATAAAAAATCATGCCCACCTGATCCCTTGATTGACTCAAACCATCATTTCATACATTATACAATATACTGGGTTCAGTAGAGCTATGCTAAATTTATACCAGCTGAGCATTGGGCAGAGTTAAATTTGTCACACCATTCCCTGATTTGGGGGCAGAAAGACACACTAATGGAGTTATTTTGAAACATGTTCTGGAGGCTCAATAAGATCGAGTACTATAAAACGGCATATAAAGAGCAGAAAAAAAAATAAGCCAAGGTTAGTTCTGTAATTTCAAAAAAAATAATGTGTTATCTTAGTACCAGTCACTTGATTGAACAGTTCAACGTTACACTCCTCTTTTGTTAGTCTGCCTATATTAATCAAAGCAGCAGAGTTCACAAAGCTTTTTTTTTTTACCTTTACAACTATTTATTTGCATTATGAAGATATAATTACAGAATCATAACCTGTTCTTGAAGAGCTGGTTTGCAAAGCCACTACCCTCTATTTATTTATATCACTTCCAAAAACCCATTTCTTCCATGACACCTAAAGAACCGTAAATCATTTTCCTGTCTGTTTTGTTTAACTTATGAATGAACTTGTCATTTATATAATGGGAAAGGGTTTGATTTTGGGAGCAAGATGGGG
>NW_020703600.1:0-5020 GCF_002925995.2 Terrapene triunguis | reverse complement strand
TCTCCCCAACCGGCCGGAGCGCCGGGGGAGGGCGGAGTGCCCAGCCACGGCCCCGCTGTCCCTGGGTGAGCGCCGCCCCCCTTCAGGTGCCACCCCAAGCACATGCTTGGAGGGCTGGTGCCTGGAGCCGGCCCTGGGCATAGTATTAAAAGATTTCCTGACTTACCATGCAAATGTTTACAATTTCATATTTCTTAACCATAAAGGAAAGCTATTAGCCTCTGAAAGTGTATGAAACTCTATTAGGCTCTTAATGACCTTGTAGGTCAAATTCTGTGCTTCAAAGAAAACACATATAGGCTTCTCATTGACTTCAAAGGAAGCTTCACATGAGCATACAAAGGCAGAATTTGGCATGAAATTCCAAGCATCCAACATTAAATATCTTAAAACTACTGTATCAAAGTCTGAATTGTATAATCCTTCTAACTGCTTGTAGATTATATTTTAGTGCTTTAGTAAGAAAGAACGAGATAGAGTGAACTCTTCATGTAAAATAAGGGGTTTTCCCCCATGGCTGCAATCAGTTCTGTTGTAATATGTGATATTAGACTGCCAAAAACATAGCCATCTTCACTTTCTGGCAAGTTTTCTTTTTACTTTCTCTTTCCTAGTATTCTGTTAATTTGTTTCTGTGTAAATTGGGTTTGTCTGTGTCAACAGAATTTTAGGAACCCCTATACATAAAATACTATAGAGCAGGGGCGGGCAAACTTTTTGGCCTGAGGGCTGCATTGGGTTTTGGAAATTGTATGGAGGGCCAGTTAGGGGACGGGGGCGTGGACCGCCCCCCCCATCTTCCCCCTCCCGCCTCTCGCCCCCTGATGGCCCACCTCCGAGACTCCTGTCCCATCCAATTCCCCCTCCTTCCTGACCGCCCCCCCGGATCCCTTCCCCCATTCAACCCCCCTGTTCCCCACCCTCTGACCACCCCAACCCCTATCCACACCCCCGCCCCCTGACCACCACCCCGAACTCCCCCGCCCTCTATCCAACCCCCCCTCCCCCCCGCTCCCTGCCTCCTTACTGCGCTGCCTGGAGCATCAGTGGCTGGCGGCGCTACAGCCACACACTGCTTAGCACAGAACACCGGGTCAGGCCAGGCTCTGCAGCGGCGCTGCCCCAGGAGTTTGCCGCTCCGCCACCCAGAGCATTGCGCCGGCGGTTGGGTGAGCTGAGGCTGCGGAGGAGGGGGAACAGCAGGGGAGGGGCCGGGAGCTAGCCTCCCAGGCCAGGAGCTCAGGGGCCAGGCAGGAGGGTTCCGTGGGCCGGACATGGCCCGCGGGCCGTAGTTTGCCCACCAGTGCTATAAAGGTTAAGAAAATATTCAAACTTGAGAACTACTTAATCCATAATTAGGACCTAAACCCAAGTGGCTTCATTTGAGAAGTGCTGGGACCCAAATCTCCCATTGAAATCAATGATAAGAAAGGGTCAAAATTTGCCTGTCTCTTACCTAGGTCCACATTGTGGGAGGGATGCGAGAAGTCTCTCCCAGTGAATTAAGAATGCTCCCTGCCCGGGGTGAGACAGCTCTGCATTGCTCCCAACATAGAACTGGGCCTAACTGCAAGATCTAGCTTTAAGTTTGTATGGAACTGCCCGGATGTATAAACTGCACAAAAATAGTGTCATGACTGATTTTTTGCCAGGTGATCCTTGCCTTAAAATAAATAAATAAAGTCAAACACTTCTGTTCTTTCAGCATTTACACCTTTTTTGAGACAATATCCTAAAATTGGTAAATTATTACAATAAAAAATTCAATCAATGCTATTTAAATTAAATCTCTACAAAAGTTAGCGCAAATATCAGCTCATAATTTCTCCTTGTCATACAGGATCGGCAGTGAATGCTTTCATATAATGTCTCAATGTCAAGAATTCTTCCACTTTTAATGTGCCAACTGTTGATGGTATACTAATAACGTTAAACAGTCTACTTTACAAAAACAAAGTTTCAGGTTAGTGGATCTACAAATACATTTTTCCTGTTTTTATTTTATTTTTATTTATTTATTTATTGCTCTTCTGTGTAACTGTCTTAAAGATCAAAACAAAGAATGGGGAAAAGGTGAAACTGATTATACACAAAGTGCTGACAAATGCAAAAAGGAATGACATTGGAAAAATTGAGATTATTTTCTCCGGTATCTATCAATTGTAATAATCATAGGTGATACTTATAGTGATAGTAGATACAACATTTTCATGCGAAATATGGCTTTTAAATTGAAGTGTCCCTGTAACTCCTGATCTATATCTCTGCAGCATTTTAAAGGAACTTTGTTTGAAGTGAACTTAGGTTTCTGAAGAGAAGAGAAAATAAAACATATTGTTTTGTATTTACAGTGTGCTCATGGATCAAAGTAGGAGAGTGTGAGAACTCCAGGCTCAATTTGCCTCTCAAGCCTATGGTAACAGGAAGGAAAGAGAGGCCTTGGATGTTGGGTATTACATACACTATCTTATCCGTGTTTGTCTGAGTGCTCTCACTTCTTTGAAGCAATGCAACTTCCCCAGACATTCAAACTGAACTTGTAAATAACATTCACAGCTTTTATGAGACTTCATGATGAATGATGCATTCTTTATTGCCTCTCAAACCTTAAGCAGATAGACACAGTTTAGATAACAGTCTCTTGCTTAATGTATGCAAAAATATGCCCAGTCTTTAGACCATGTCACTCTAGATTTGGCATATATTAATGCACACAACATTTCCATATAAGGGCACATATACAGAACTATTGTTCTCTTCCAGCTGTCATCTGTGTTTTGTTTCTCTTGATGCTGGAGATCTTTCATTCACGCTTCCCACGTTTACATTCATGACAAAGTGTGATGTTTTTGTTTATGTATGCAGGAGGCAGCTCAGTAACAAGATACAGTAGTTGATGTTTGTCTTCTGCCCGTCTAATATGCACTTTGTAAATCCTTTGTTTAACAATGGGACGCATAAGCACTAGTGTATGCCTGATGATTTAATTTAGTTTTACAAGTTCAATAAATTGCAATTTGAACGGTTAGAATCTCAGAAGTACTGTACTAACAACAGTATATATAATCATATTCCATTCCATTTGGATCTACTCAAGATCTGTAAAGCCTCATTAAATACAAACTGCCTCCTATTTCCAGGCATTCAGTATCTTGAGCGCACAATGTAGTAGAAGATGAGATTAAAAATATATGGGGTAAACCCAGTAGCCTATTGGTAGTGTTCGATTGTTCTTCATGTGCTGAAGTGCTCTATTCTCCTGGAAACTTGTGAAGGGTTTCCTTTGCATTTTCCAAATATCTGGCTAAGGAGAATCACTGACTGACTCCTTAGGGAATATTGTCACGTTCTGCTTGTCTGGGTGGATGATGGGTTTGATACAGGGCTTTGAAGGTGATGGAGTTTTAAATATGTAAAACTCGTTTGTGGAAACTATGAACCTCAAGACACCACAGATGAAGTGGCAAACTCCTGAGTATGGAGGATGGGAATCTATATTTTACATCTTATTTATACTCCATTTCATTTCCATGCCTCAGTAGCTTCCATATAAAATGAAAACAATTTTCCTTGCAAATGGATAACCAAGATAAGATGAATTTATAAACTATATCAGTAGTTGCTGATTTCTGTTGTGGCAAATTGCTTATGTAGATTTTAGTAGTCGCTGCACTCTGTCATGCACGATACAGAAGAACTGATATTTCACCTTTTTATTGTGGAAACAGGTGTTTTTTTGTGTATTTTGTTTTGTAAAGTTCCAAAGAGAATGTTACACATCATTTGATGGGATGTTATGAAAATACTTAAGACGTTTGCTCAATTATTATCTAGGCAAGGAACATATTTTGAAATCTATAGTGGGCTTGCATATGCAAGCAGGCGGGATGCATGTCTTGTGATTAAGGCACTGAACTGGGACTCTGGAGCTGAGGGCTCAGTTCCTGTCTCTTTCACAGACTTTCTGTGTGACTTTGGGTATGTCAGTTAATTTCTCTGTGTTTCAGTTTCCATCTCTAAAATGGGGATAATAATATTTCCTTTGTCTATTTAGACTGTAAACTTTTCTGTGCAGAGACTGTCTCATGCCATTTCTCTGTACGGCACAATTACCTCCTATCTTGGTTGCAGACTCTACCATAATAAATATTGATAAATGATCAATATAATCACCCTTAGCCTCTATAGGCTCTCTAGACATGTTTTAATTAATGATGGGTGAGAATGAAATGGTTCAGAGATCTAATTCAGTTTTCAGTTGTATTTTGGAAGCTCATCCAGTAACCAGACCTCTTTGGTTTTGAAACCAGGATGTAAATCTCACAAAAACACAGGGTTTTTTGGACAATTTACATTCTGACATGAAACCAAACACACAAGAATCTCTTGGGTTTCAATGTCAAAGTGCAAGACTGGGTTGATTTGACCTACAGGGACAAGAACCATGATGACTGACTATCCTATGTGATAACTAATTGCACATATGAAGTTTTCCCTTCTTTAACGATTCCAACTATGCAGGTTTCTCCTTCACAGGTCTTGTGGCTTCAGTGTGAATCAGACCAGGAGTAAAAAGGTACTTGATTCTCTAAGCCTATTCAAAACCTTGTTCTCTCAGTTAAGACCGCCAACAACAGTAATTAATATCATTAGGGCAGGGTGGGCTGTTTTAAAGAGGTGAACACCTCTCCATTAGGAAACTGAAAGAACAACAGCTCATTTCACATTCAATTGTAACATCAACCCTTAATATACATAGGCACTATTTAAGGAAAATCTGAGAATGTAAGACTTGCCATACTGGAAAAGTCCTATGGTTCATATAGTTCAGTCTCCTTGCTCTCTCTGTGGGCTAATGCTGGATATTTCGGAGGAAGTAAAAAAAAGCCCATAATGCATCTAACAGTGAAATACTATACTAGAGGCTGACATTTCTTTCATATCCTACCTAGTGATTGGTTTATATTTTGAAGGATGAGAACTAATAGTACTTACAATTTTAATGCTACTTAATGTATGT
>NW_020703599.1:2793-6000 GCF_002925995.2 Terrapene triunguis | reverse complement strand
CACCACCCTCGCGGAAAACCACCGAATGTCCCCATGCCCAATTACACTCACTTCTCGGAACATTAAGAAAGAGGGCGAGGGGAGGAGAGAAGAGTGACCCCAACCCAACGCCCCAGCTCGTGATGAGCGCGTGCTCACCTAAAGCCCGGCTTGTGATTCGTCCCCGAGCTCGTGTCCACTATATGCCCAGCTTATGATTGGTTCTTAATTTCTTAACTAATGACGTATTAATTGTATCATGCTTGTGGTTTTAGTAAATAAAAGCAGCCTGCGTGCTGCTGTTCGGGGTGCCAGCTTCCGAGCTGCACCCCAGTGCGCACTGGTTTGTATTGCAATAAAGGCCTCAGGCTCTGAGTCTGTGAACTAAAATCACTGCGTGGGTGATTCTTTCCACGACAATTTGGGGGCTCGTCCGGGATCACTCGACGTCCCACCGGACCGGAGGACCGTGGACCGCTCCTACACCGATCCCAGGCGCCAGGTAAGAGACCCTTGTCTCTATTTGGGATTTGGTAAGGGGCTGCCCATAGGCTCCAGGTTCAGGTGAGAACGCGCTGTGATCCGAACCTTTTAAGGTAAGACTCATTTGCCTGACGCCTGTTCGTTTTATGTGTGTCCATTCTGTAACTTGTCTGTTTCATGTTTTGCATCATGCTGCGCTCTCTTAGGCTATAAGCTATGGGGGAGGGCGTAGGGAACAAGCTGTTTTGTGGTATGTACACGTGGTCTTAGACCCAACGGTTTCCTAAACAGCCTCTGTGAAATTACTGGGACATCCGTCTGGCAGTTAAACACTTTTAGAGTGCCAGCCCAGAATAAAAACAAGTTTCGGATGACAGGAGATTGTTCAGGCAGGAACAGAGGCTGAATAGGCTGGGTGATCTCTCTGGAACATAAAGGAAACCACCACTGACTTAAGAACTGAGTGACCCGAGGACTAGAGGTAAACAACTGAGAGGGTTTCTAATCTTAATAAGAACAAGAAGTACGCCAAACTCCTATGCTTTGCCTTTTTAAGCTTTCATATTGTCTTTTTGTTAGCTTTGTGGCACTGACCCTCTGGGGGGTGGTTTCCCCAGGGGGGTTGAGGAACAGGTTTAGGTACCGGCTGCTGAGGAACCCCGGGAAAGTGGACCCCATGAGTAGAATGTAGGGGCCGAATCCACCGGACCAATAGAACGCGGGTGGACCCCTTAAGTAAAGTGGGGTGGAATCCCCGGATTGGAAGGGGGGCGGAATCCACTACCTGAACTCTGCAAGGAGGCGGGGGCTAATTCAGGTTGACCCGGAGACAGCCGAAGGGGCCGGAGTAGCTCCCACTAGCAATAGGCTGGTGGACCTCATACAGCAATAGGCTGTGTGAACTAATGAGACCTGCGGCCCAGGGACTTGACAGCCCCCCAGAGTCGGGACTGTTGTAGTGAAGATCCCTGGTAGTGAGGTAGGAAAATAAGTGTGGTGGTGATTGAGAGTCGTAAGGTGGTCCGGGACTGCTACGGGTGGGGTAAGGAACCGTTGGAGCGGTGACCCCCGCTTTGTGTGAGTAGTAGGTCCCCACCCTTCTTGCTCTTTAAGTGACCATTGTGTCCCTTCTCGCCCGGAGGGCGGGAAGGCCCCGGGAAACCGTCCAAGTATTCCTAGGCAGTGGGGTATCCCATCCTGTTCTCTTGAAGACGGGCTGGTGCTCCCTGCTGGGGGAGGAGTGTACGGAGACCACCTCCTTGCTCGGAGAGCGGGGGGGCCCTTCGGAATCCGTCCTAGTACTCTTAGGTAGTAGGGTATCCTATCCCGTTCTCTTGAAGACGGGACGGTGCTCTCTACTGGGGAGGAAAGTACGGTGACCAAGGCTTTCCTAATTTTTCGTGTGATTGACCTACGACCAAAAAACCCCTTCCCCAGATCTTTTCTTCCTCTGGAGCAAAACTCGCGTGTGGGTTGGATCACTGTGGAGTGAGCTCCCTCCCCTTGCTGCGTTTGAAGGGGAGCCCCCGAGAATCGTTTGCCAAAACCTGGGGCACTCGGGCATCCTACCCCATTCCTCTTAGAGGCGGATTGGTAACCCATTGCCGGACAGGGTGCATGCGAGGACCACCCTTGTAAATCCTCCCTAGTGGTGTGAATGTTGGAGGGCAAGCCTCACCCTATGGAATGGGGGCTAGGGCGGCCTCACCCTATAGAATGGGGGCTAGGAAATTGTTCTCGCCAAGATGAGGAGAACTGCGCTTATTGCAGTGTCTTAATTTGTGTTGTTCAACTATTCTTCAGGCATGATAGCAAGTGTTTTAGTGTTGTTGTATTGTTTAACCACTCTTTAAGTATAGTAATAATTGCTTTGTTAAATAATTAATCCTCTTCTACAAGGAGAGTTGGTAAAAGCAGCCCACCCTCCTTGCTAAATTGATAGTGAAACAATGCTTGTGCCCATGAGAAAAAAGGATCGAGCCCAAGCGGGCAGACAACCGCAGTTTGAGGAAGTCAAGAGAGGGGGGGTTGAGGGGTTAACTCTGTAGTTGCTGGTGGAAATTAAGTAATTGCAGAGTTGGCTTCTTGCTTTCTTTCTTTTATAATAGTAATTGTTTAAATAGTGGAGTAATGTGAAGTCTATATGATTTTATAAAAGCTTAATAATAAGTCAATATAATGTAACTGGAATAGTTTTAGAAAAAATATGGTAATAAGTAAATATAACGCAACTGGGATATGCTTCATGCAAAGGGTCTCTTGTAAGGTATCATTACAGAGCTTATGATCTACTAGATATAGTCATCTGATTTGTACCACTCTTGTATCTAAATCTAGAAATATAAATGTATCTCTCTATCAGTGTTGTAGAGGGCGGGCAATTTGTGAGTTTGCCCTGCATGAGCTAGTGCAGGGTAAAACGGATTTATTTGGGTTTAGACCTCATTGGGATTTGGGCATCTGAGTGCTAGAGACAAGTACACTACTGTGAGCTGTTTTGAGATAGACTTGCAGCTTTTGGGACAAGTGATTCAGCGGGGTCTGTGTTAGAGCAGACTGGAGTGTCTGGCTCAGCAAGACGGGGTGCTGAAGTCCTGAGCTGGCAGGGAAAGCAGGAGCGGAAGTAGTCTTGGTACATTGGGTGGCAGCTCCCAAATGGGTTTCTGTGATCTAACCCATCACAAATGGCATAAGCGGTAAAACTATGAATGAATGTTAAAAAAAAAAAAAAAAAAATTCTTGGTT
>NW_020703599.1:0-2693 GCF_002925995.2 Terrapene triunguis | reverse complement strand
AAAAAAAAAAAAAAAAAAATTCTTGGTTTCTTTGCAACCATTCCTTTGGGAGTGTCTGTAAATAATCCAGGCAAAAGGTTATTAAGGTAGAATCATTTGACTATAAATAGGATAGTTAAATTTGTTAAAAGACACTCCTGGTGTGTATAATTTTGTTTTATAAGTTTAAGATAAGTTAATGTTGTTTTGGGGTTATGGAACCAAGAAAAAAATATTTTTGCCAAACAAAGTAAAGTAGTGTTGTTTAGTTTTGGTATTTAGCATTTAATCCTTAAAGTAATTTAATGCTTTACAAAGTTTAAATTGTTTTAAATGAAAAATTTTAAATCTGTTTTGGATGTTTAAATTAATTTTGTTCAAATGTTTAAATGTTATAATTGTAAGTATGTATTAGTTTAGTAATGTATGTGCGTTTGCCCTTTTTGCAGGAAGATATATTACTATGTGTTAGTTTTGGTGGTGTGTTTTCTTGCAGGAAGGGAGAATGCAGGATCTTGGACGGAGGTTTTGCAACAGTTTTGCATTGGTAAAATATGTCATGTGGGGCTGTTGTGGAGCTTTTGCTTAAAACATTTTGTATCACAATCTGGCATATCTAAACTGATTATAAAAAGAGCTATGTGCAGCTTCACAGATCTAGTATGTGTGCAGCTTCACAGATCCAGTATGGCCAAATACCCTTTGAAGGCCACTCCCAATCAAAGGACAAAATTCAGCCCTCAATGCAGCTACCGACAGTGCCCTGCTGACCTGGCTCAAATAAACAGCCGTTTAACATATTACACCATAGTCAGGCACTAACGAAATGTGTTAGGTCTTTTTATATACAGCAGTCCTGCCACTCACTGAAACCAGAGACTGGGTCTGCATAAGGGTCCATCAGCAAAGAACTGCCCTGACCCCATGCTAAGGGACTCTTGTCCGCTGACCAATCCATTAAGCCTTTGGACCTTGCTAAGAAAACAACTTCTCCACCTGAGGCCATAATAAAGCCTCCAACCAAGCAAGGTGATTGTGCTGGTAACCCCTCCCTTGCAGCCTCATTACCGGACAGCTAAGTGAACTAAGACTACGAAATCTTGAAGAATAGCTTGCGGAAGCTAGCCAAAACTACCTGAAAATGAAACTTTTAATATTCCTCAGACTCTCCTCCTTAACGAACTTGGGGTGGGGAGGGAAAAAGTAATTTTTTTTTTGTTTTTTTTTTTTGTTTTTTGTTTTTCTAAATCTTGGCCAATCAGTAGCCTCTGGTTTGGCCTGTGTCATATTGCAGTGTGCCCCGGCTCTACATGGTTGCCCATTGCTGTAGTCCCCGTTCCCCAGCTACTCCCCCTCATACCTTCTCCAATTCCCATACAAATCTGTCTGGCCGTGGCCTCAGGAAAATTCAAGTCTCGGAACAACAAAAGTGGTATAGCACCATCCTAGCCTTAGCAAAAAGGACGCTGTCTGGAATTCTGCTTGTAGTCAAGTGCAGGATTTCTTTAACGGTCCCTTAGAAAAAATGCAAACCAATGTTTTAAATCAGCGGTGGCCTAAAACTCTTACCACTACTGTGAAAGTGCCACCCAAGCTGTGGAAGTGGAAAAATACGTGAACATTGTTAAAATGAAGCTGTGACTCTGTTGCATGTACCTTCCAAGCTTCGGAACCGGTAAATGGCACCTGGGCTCCAGTGCACTTACTTGTGCCAGAACCCTGGGCGAATTGTCTATGGGACTGGGTTATCCACCGGCAGGTATGGGAAGTCAAATCACCCCATGAACCTAGCCATTTCATCACCACTCCCTATGATTTCGCTGCTCAACATATCTGGGTGGGAATCGGAACCTTGTGGTCATTATGGCCCTTGGAACCCCCACAGCTATTTTGCCTCCGCAAATTGCATCCTAAAGAGGTGGTTAACATTTTAATTTGGCATGTTGGGAAGTGAAAGCTATAGGTAAAGATCCAGAGGGAAAATTACTATTTAGTAAGAGCCATGGATGTGCCCTGCCATCGAACCCCCACATCCCTATCCCCTTTTCACCTTAACTTAACCACTGCACAAGGAAGCCGCTTTATTGTATGGCCTGCTAATCCTCAGGTTTATGTAGCCCTCCATCCAAGTGTTCCTTTTACATTTAATTGGACTTCCCTTATCCCTAACTGCTTCCTAAACCTCACTTCTCTACTCCCTCTGCTCTCCAACTTATCTCACCTGCAAGACCCAAATGCATGTAATAGAAATAGAATATAACAAAGAGGCCAAAGTTTTCCAAATTGCTTATGGAGTACATACCTTATGCTTCTCCCACAACATTGCGTTCTTTGCCTCTAAAGAAAATTGCCCAAGTTACACCTAGTTGGCTAACCTCTTCTGCCTTTCACATTCTATTTTGGATTGTTCTAGCAGTTTGTTGCGAATTAATGTTGGCTGTTGCTTGTTGTCTATGTAAATTTTGTCGTTTGCCCCGGCTCCCGGTTCACCCCCAACCACCACCGAGAGCCCTTTTATTTTCACAGATGTTCCCCACCCCACACTATATTGTCCCTTAGATCTGAAAAATTAACCACCTTAGTATTAATTCTAAATCTAAATACTGTCCTATGGCCTCTTTTCTAAATAAGGATAGTGATGCCTATATGGCATCAGAGGAGGGAGTTTGTGGAGGAACAGGACAGGGGGGCCTTCTTTCCGATAGCCAAAGTTC
>NW_020703598.1:11112-28550 GCF_002925995.2 Terrapene triunguis | reverse complement strand
TAATAGTACTTACAATTTTAATGCTACTTAATGTATGTGAAGATGCTATTCTTATTCATATAACTATCTAATCTATTTTCAAGCTTGCTCATCTATTACTACCTGTGGCAACAACTCCACAGGCTAATTACAGGCTGTCTCATGACGTACTTCTTTTTATCTCTTTGAAATGTGATGTCTTTTAATTTCATCAAGTACTTATGGTTTTTATAATATAGAAAAGGCCAAATGGGAGCACTCTTTTAGCACCAAAATGATATATATATTTCTACCATATCACCATAATTGCTGGCCCTAACAGATGAGAGTTGACAGTGACATGATATACAAATTGGGGTTATAGAAGAGCTTCCATTGAGGAGAGATTAATAAGACTGGGACTTTTTAGCTTAGAAAAGAGACGACTAAGGGAGGAAATGATAGAGGTCTATAAAATCATGACTAGTATGATGAAAATAAATAAGGAACAATTATTTACTACATCTCATAACACAAGAAACTAGGGGTCACCAAATGAAATTAATAGACAGCAGGTTTAAAGCAAATAAAAGGAACTATTCCTTCACACAACGCACAGTCAACCTGTGGAACTCTTTGCCAGAGAATGTTGTGAAGACCAAGACCATAACAGGGATCAAAAAAGAACTAGGCAAATTCATGGAGGATAGGTCCATCAATGGCTATTAACCAAGATGGGCAGTGATGGTGTCCCTAGCCTTTGTTTGCCAGAAGCTGGGAATGGGCAACTGGGGATGGATCACTTGATGATTACCTGTTCTGTTCATTCCCTCTGGGGCACCTGGCATTGGCCACTATCGGAAGACAGGATACTGGGCTAGATGGACCTTTGTCTGACCCAGTATGGCTATTCTTATGGTTACTATTAACCTAAAACAGACTGAAATGGCTTGTATCCCATAACTAATCTCTAGATACTTCCAGTTATCTAACAATGCTGTTTTGGAAAGAGTCATATGCAACAAAGTGGATTCTGTCAAAGGGTTCAATTTAAAATTAACAATTCAGCACTCTCCTATAACTTTGTCTACGCACTCATCTGATAACCAAGAATGAAGTATCTTTGAGTGTTGGCCACCTATGACTTGAGCTGTTTGGACTTCATAACAGGCATTGCTTTATTATTACTTTTGAAAACACTGATTTTACTTTAGCATAGACCTTGTAAATTGTATAGGATAAGGCATTGTGGCCTAATATTTTCACATTATGGATTTTTTATACACTGTCTTTTTTTTCTTGGCTCTTCCCTTCAAGCATAAAAATTTAGGAAATTTCGCTAAATTTCATGATATGATCGTATAGTTAAGAATGATACAGTAACATGCATTTGCAAGGGGCAATATGTGAACTCAGATCTCTAATGTGGAAAATCTCATCCACACAGTCACAGTTCCTTTCAGACTTTCAAATCTGTGTGCTTGGCTGTGTGCTAGGACCCACTCCCTTCCAGAACCTGGAATGGAACCCAAAATTCCTGATTCTCAACATTCCTTTACTGCGTGGTAAACAGTTTTGTGAGCCACTGACAAAGAGTGTGTTATGTGCCCCCTTCTAGTGACTGGTCCACATAAAATTTAACAGCTCACTAGTGCTACCAGTTTCTCCTTTAATTTAAGTGCTAGAGGGATGTGCCTTGGTAGAGGTCTTGGGTTACAACTCTGCTGATGACCCAAAAGGAAGATCAGTATGGATCTACATGAGAAATATCTGCTTTTCGGTTTGCTTTTTTATAAAGCTAGGAAATTACATTCAAATACATTTATATAACGTTAAGATTGCAAAGTCCAAGCACAAAAGATTGGAAATATTGAGGTGTAGGTTACAAGTATGCTACAGACCAGGAGTCCCCAACCCGGTGCCCGCAGGCGCCATGGCGCCCACCAGGGCACTTAAGTGCGCCGCATACTGGCTGGCGGATGAGCATCTGCCGAAATGCTGCCAAGAAGCAGCATCATCCAGAGGCGTTGCCGCCAAAATGCCGCCGATTTTCAGCGGCATTTCGGTGGCGACGCCTCTGGATGACGCTGCTTGTCGGCGGCATTTCGGCGGCGACGCCTATTGATGTTGCCGCTTCTCGGCGGCATTTCGGTGAATGCTCGTCCGCAGCCACGGTCCTCCGTGGTTCGTCGTCTGGCACCCGCCAGACGAAAAAGGTTGGGGACCACTGCTATAGACAGAAAGCTTGGAAATGTAACAATACATATATTAAGCAAGTTATGTTACAAAATGTTAAAGCTAATCAAAAAAGTTCCAAGTTTTTTCTCCTATCGCCCATGGGCAAGCAAACATCAACAAGAAAAAACATTTTAACAAAAAAGTCATGTTTTATGAAGAAACTTGATTGTGAAAAGAATGTAGGATTGTGAAAAGAATGTTATCAAAGCAATGAATCTCAATAAAGTGGTCTCTACCACCCTCTTGCGAAAAAAAACACAACCTGTTTGTATCCTTAAAAACTATAGAGAAAAACATAGAATCGGAGGACTGGAAGGGACCTTGTCTGAGAGGTCATCTTGTCCAGTCCCCTGCACTCATGGCAGGACTAAGTATTATCTAGATCATCCCTGACAGGTGTAGTTGGAGATATTTTACACTTTTCTTTCTTTAATGTTGAAATGGTAAACATATTTTGAGATGTTTATTTGCAATATTTTGTATCTAAATGTGAGGCTTCATAAAACAAGTGCCTGGTATAATTTTTTATAGGAATAATAATAAGTTTTATGTACAAATATAGTACATTGATTTGATACTATAACTAGTTACTAATATAAGAAGCCATTTGAGTATAGAATATTTTTAATAATGGGAAATTAATTAATTACCGGTGGTGCACAAGCAAATCCTCATCCAATTCTGGAAGACAAGAATCATCTCTTCAAAACTTGTTATAAGAATCAACAACTTTTTAATTATTTAAGCTAAAGACTTGATAAGTTATTTAATTTTAAAAAGACTCTTGAAAACTGAAATCTTTTATATAAAGAACAGGAGTGTTTGGACATTTTGAAAACAGAATTTCATTCTCTGTCAAACTCTAATAAAATTGAAAGAAGATCTCAGAGAATGGTCTGAAGAAAAAGAAAGTTAAAACTAGCTTTGAAAGTTATCTGATGCTTCCCTGCCAGAAGAAGAACAAAGGCAATTAAATAAGTATTACATATTTATTAAACAGATTGCATATTCAGAAGCTGAGGGTGCCACCTAAGCCAAAGACATGAAGCCATTGAAAAAGCAAACACAACCAACTCTGAATCTAAACAAACTTGGAATAGATGCATTTTCCTATAATTTCTTAAAAATAGGAAGGAGATGGTATAAAGGATCTGAAGTGAGCATCTTTCTCTCTCTTTCTCCCCTCCAACCCCTCAAACATCCTTTCTTCTCTGATTAGACAGCAAGCACTCCACAACACATTCTGTCCATCTCAAAAATCAAGCTCTACAAGACAAATAAGAAAAACAGAGAAGACTCAAGAAGAAAACAACCCAAGGAAAATCTCCCAAAATCTTCAATGTGAATTCTTGAGAGAAGCTAACTAAGGGTATGTCTACACTACAGGATTAATCCGAATTTAGATAATTCGAATTTGGGAAACAGGTTGTATAAATTCGATTGTGCGCGGCCACACTAAGCACCTTAATTTGGTTTTTAACCACATTAATTCGGTGGTGTGCGGCCACACTACCCCATTAACTTAAACACAGTAATTCGGTGGTGTGCGGCCACACTAACCCTAATTCGAATTAACAAAATCGATTTAGGCTCTACTCCGTTCGTCGAGGTGGAGTACAGAAATCGATTTAAAGGGCCCTTTAATTCGAATTAACTGGCTCTGTAGTGTGGACGGGTGAAGGGTTAATTCGGATTAACACTGCCAAGGGATTAGCTACAGTCTTGTAATGATTTTATTGGGATAATCACTGCTCTGCATTTTAAGCCGGGGGGCTGGTGGTGTCTGGCTGGCCGGGAGAAGAGGAAAATGTTTTCTGGCTTGGGAGGAGAATGGGAGATGTACAACTGCTGGAAAAGCCATCAGTGTGGTGGATGACTAACCATTTAGGAATGAGGGGTTTAAAAAGGTCAGCTTGGGCCTGGACCCTCCCCTCATCACTCAGAGCAGGCTAGGCAGGCTAGGCAGCACCTCCCTCCCTATTTAGGTCAGAAATATGCCAGGTGATTAGCTATATCTGCTGTGGGCATTATGCTAGCGGCCCGGTTGAGGGGGGCTGGGAAGGAATTTTTCACTTACCACCATATTGGCCAGGTGCAGTTGTTGTTTTTTTCCCTTCCTTGCAGCAGATTCAGGTGGGCTCTGTTCATGCATAGCATGGTGGGCAGTAGGCCATATGTCACAACTCTTTATTTAAGTGTATAGCGGATGTTCAGTGCAGGTATTCCATAAATTAAGGCACAAAAGGATGGATAAATGGCTTGGGAAAGGAATTAAGGAGACGTGCTTGGTAATTGAGTGAGCTGGGGACAGTTAGGGACTCCTCAGATTGGTACAGCAGGGAGCCAACCCCCCATCATTATAGTCCATCTTAATCCCTCCTACGAGAAGGAGTGGTCGGTAAGGTCCCACAAAGGGAATTGATGGAGGGACCTGGATGAAAAGGGAGGGCAGCTGTTGGAAGCCCCCCATCTCTCCCCCCCCGCCCCCCGAATTGGCTGGAAGTGGAGGTTCTCAGCAGTGGATCTGCTGGAGGGACATGAACGGAAAGGTGAGAGGGGGCTGGTAAAAGCACTCACCCCTCCCCAGTTAATTGTGTGGGTTTCACCTGCACTGCACATTTTATCCGCTGGGTTAGTCCCAGACATCTAATAATAAAGTTGTGGCCTGGTTAAACCCACATCTAATGTCTCCTGTCATTCTTTCGGCATTACCAGACAATGAAATGCTGTTGTAACTTAATACTTTAGGTTTTTCCTTTTCATCGCCAGATGGTTAGACCATGTATTCCTAGAGAAGAGACTGGTGCTAAACATTGGTAAACACAGAAATAGTAGCACTTAACTGAATTTAGGATTCTTAATATTTGTAATTGTCCTGTTTTAAGAAAGCTGATTAAATGCCTTCTCCTAAATAATTAAATATTTTCTTTGATTCCATATGATTTAGTTAAGATTGCTTACTTTGCCCAATTATAAACTGTTTAGGTTATTATTAACAACTAGACAGGTTTCACTTGCCCTTAACCAAATTATTTTGCCCATGAACAGTGTTAATTATCTAATAAAATACTAAAACTGAATTCACAATAAGTTGGGGAAATAATATACTTTGATCTTAATTTACCCAAGAGAAAAGGACCCCCAGAGGTGGTTCAGTTACCACGGTGTAATTTTTGTTACAAGATGTTCACAGAGAGGCATGCAGAAAAGTTTTCAACAGAAGTAACCAGTTTATCATTTGTGTTTAGTCATTTGTGTTGTTTTGTTAAAGTTTTCTTTTTTTCTTTCTTTAATAATAAAATAGGTGTGGTTAATAATTGTGATTATTGTCCTTGGTCTTAACTATGTTATCTTTTACAGTAAGCAAATGAACCCCTGTGACAACATAGTAGGAATCAGACTCCTGAGTTGGTAGTAAGAGAAACAATTAGTAAGAACCATTTTTTGTTTCTCTAAAATAAATATTTTTAGTATTTTTAAATAAAATGATTGGTGTCCAATAATTAAAATGACCCCTTTCTACCTCCCACTTCTCATTAGCAATTTTCCCTCTAGTCTCCAACCCTCAGTTGTCCTCAACCAATTTCCAAGGCTTCCTAACATTTCTCAGATATAAATGTCCCTTAAAACTCCTTCCGAGGTGTTCTTCTTGTCTAATGTACCCTATTTAGCTTAACAAAGAGAAAGTTAATGGGTGACTTGACTACAGTCTACGAGTAACTACATGGAGAAAAAATATTTAATAAAAGGCTCTTCAATCTAGCAGAGAAATGTATAACACATTCCAATGGCTGGAAGTTGAAAGCTAGACAAATTCAGACTGGAAATATGGTACACATTTTTAAGTATGAGGCTAATTAATCATTGGAACAATTTACGCAGGATCGTGGTGGATTCTCCATCGCTGACAATTTTTGAATCAAGGATGTTTTTTTCTAAAAGATATGCTATAGAAATTATTTTGGGCAAGTTCTATGGCTTGTGCTATATAGGAGGTCAGACTATATGACCACAATGGTCCTTTCCAGCCTTAGAATTTATGAATCTATGAAATCCCCTTTCCCGAGAGACAACTGCTTATTTTTCTTTTCCCTTCTCACTCACAGATCCTCCTCCACCCTCCCAACTTTTGCTTCTGTTCAACTGTTGATTTTACAGCAACATCCAGGATGGTAAGTGATTGTCGAGGTGCATCTGTACCCTTTGGAACAAAGGGAATTTGCAGACAACAGGGCAGCTGGGTTTGGCTGTCTGACAATATTGTAAGGAATTAATTCACTCTGCTTTTTACAATCTCAAGAAGCATAAATGCAAAATGGAACGTGCACTTTCTTTGCAACATTGATATAATAATAATAATATAATATGAAAGATGAGTGTTGATGGAAGCATGGTTTTAAAGACAGCTGTCATTATACTGTGCTAGATTTCTTAGACATGTATCGCTGTATAAAGACCTCAGTATACAGGACATGTACAGTGTATGTGCGTTACTGAAGCTCTTGGTCTGTCAAGTGACTCTGTTCAAATATACAAGAATCCAATACTTATTACATTAATAAAACTAATATTTTTAATAGAGGATTTTGTAGAGGGACTTGGATACAGAGTAACAGCTAGTGCTAACATTCTCTTTACATACAAAAAGGATTTGAAGCAACAGGAAATTCAAGAAGTCCACAGTGCTCAGAATATGTACATGAACCAAATTTTGTTCCTATTAATTAATAAAATTTCAAATAAAATAATGGTAAATGATGATAAATCATAATCAATACATACCATCCAATACAAATTTGCTCCAAATTATGCCTTTTTGTTTGCCTACCACTAAACTACCAAGCATACCTTAATAAAAATATTATTGTTACCAGTGCAGAAATGTTAAATAATTTGCATTCAGAGTCTGTGAAAACCCAGTGGGAGGCGGTAGAATAACATTGTGATTGGAAGAACCCTATGTATTTCCAGAATAAAATGAGTCTGCATTTACTACTATTAGTTGTGCCATGGTAATGGCTAAAAGCCCCAATCCTGGGTCAGGGCCTCACTGGGCTAGTAGTTGTAAAGATATACCATAAAAGGCAGTCCCTGCCCAAAGAGCTTATAGTCTGAATAGACATGACAGACGAAGGCTAGGTGAAGGAGGTAGTATTATGCTGCCCCTGTTCCTTAGGCTAGGTCTACACTACCCGCCTGAATCGGCGGGTAGAAATCGACCTCTCGGGGATCGAATTATCGCATCTCGTTGGGACGCGACAATCGATCCCCGAATCGACGCTCTTACTCCACCAGCGGAGGTGGGAGTAAGCGCCATCGACGGGAAGCCGCGGAGGTCGATTTTGCCACCATCCTTACAGCGGGGTAAGTCGGCTGCGATATGTCGAATTTAGCTACGCTATTCGCGTAGCTGAATTTGCGTATCTTAAATCGACCCCCCGCCCGTAGTGAAGACGTAGCCTTAGTTAATGCAGACACTGATATATTTAATTTCTGTTTATATCAGTGCTAAAGTGTCCATTTTCTGGACTCTAACCTGCTCCCATTGATAGTGGTGTCAGTGGGAGAGGAACAGGTCATGTGATTTCATTCTACTGAGCAAGTATTAGTCTAGCCCATTCTCACAAAAGATTTTTGTTTCTTATGATTGGTCAGTCATTCTCTAAATAGCAGAACCATTTTGAAGTAGAAGATGTTTGTAAATTATCTTTCTTCCTTTCCTCCTTAATCAAATATAAGGCTAGATTTTTGCCCCTGGTACATTAGAGGGGCTGCAGAGGGACCAGGCAATGGCTGGAATCCACAGAAGGAATTCTGTCTACACAAGAATTCCCTCCAATGACTCTCAGATGAGATAGCTGCCATCTTAGCTGACAGACCAAGGATTGAACAGAGATCCTCCAGAGACAAAGCCATGAGGTACTACAGCTTGAGCTAAAGCTCTGTAACTGGGGGCTGTACCAACTCATATCCCCTGTGGAATGGCATACAGGAGGACCTGTGATCCTCCCTCCTCCGTAGGTTTCACAGACACTACACTCTGCTTAGAGAAGTTGCTGCATGCTTCCCCCGCAATACCATACCCAGCCAGTTTTGCTGTCCAGTACAGAGAGGGATGGATCAACTGCCTGACTCTCACCTCTTTAGCTCTGATAGGGACTTAAGAAGCTTGTCTGTTCACAGGAGGGAGTGGTAGATGGGAGTAAGAAGCTCCTTGTGCCTTCTCCCTTTACATAGACATACGGAAGCTGAGCACAGTCTAACCCTTAATATTCATTAGTGATAACACAAGATGTATTGTTCAAATTCTAGTTTGTTTTGTGTTGCGTTTTGGGCAATATTCTGTATTAAGAATTTATCGGTTTAAGTCTGATTCAAAGCTTTCCTTGTCTTTGCAAGGTAAACTTTATCATAAAACTCCATATCAGGTTTATACCATGAACTAATCAGAGTTATTTTACTTACAAAAATATAAGTTGTAATAAATAAGTAGCCTGGCCCTAATTCAGCAAGTTACTTAAGCAGCTACCTATCTTTAAATATGTGACTAGTCTCAATAAACCACGAGACTTGGGGGGGAAACAATCGCACTGCCCAGACTTATGGGTTTTGATGTTTTGTTTTTTGTAAAGTGGCAGCCCAATGAAGTCAATAGAACTACTCAGTGTACACAGTCCGTGGATGTGACCTTCCCAGACTGAGTTGATAGATTTGGTCTAGCGGGCTTACTCTAGCTTTCTGAAAATAGTGTAAACAGAGTTTTGAAGTTGCAGCTCAGGCTGGAGCTCAGGCTCTGAAGCCTAGTAAGGGGGATGTGCTTCTGATCCCTACCTGTAGCCTGAGCTGCAACTTCAAAGTGCTGTTTACACAACTATTTTTAGAGCATTAGCGTGAGCCCCACTAGCCCAAATGTGTTGACCTGGGCTGGGAGGCTCGTCTGCTTGGGTTGTGTAGACATACCCTGAGGTATTTAAAGTTAAGTACATGTATAAGTACCTTGCTGAATCAGAGCCTATATTATTTACGAAGCACAATGGTGGAGGTACTGTTAAAAAGTTAAGGTCAATGTTTTATAAAATGGCATCATATTTTGTGTGTTTACGTGTCAGAGGGTGACACTGGCTCTTAAACAAGAAAGAGGCCAGTGCACCTGTGACTGGTCAGTTGACAAGATCAGGAAGACCCCCTCCCATCAAAGAGGAAATCAATGGAACTGCATCATGGATGAGACCTGAGATACGTCTGTTCCTCAGTGACTATTTTGAGAAGTCATGGGGAATTTGGGAAGTCCTGGACATATCTATGTGCATTAAGTGAAATGGTTTGAGGAGAATACGTCTCATTTTGGGGTATGTCTGATGTATCCTGTGAAGATGTTTGGAAACTTAAAGGAAGGGAGGGGGGAGTAGAGGCTTTCCCGAGAGATAAGCAGGACTTGTTTAATTTTGCTTTTGAGAGGGGCAGTTATGTAACAGGGTAGCTGCTCCCTTAAATGAAATCAGGCCAAACTCTCCTGTTTTAGTCCAGATGTGCCTTAGTTTGGTGTAATGAGGAGAGAAGGAAAGTTTTAACCCTGGGGGTATGTCCCAGTATATGCCCCTGGGAGATATAACTGAAAGATAGCCCAAACACCACAGAAAGTTTAGATCAAGAGAAATCAGAACCACATTCCAAAGAGAAAGGGTCCAGAGTCCTGAGACACAGAGAACTCACAAGAGCAGAGCTGAAAGCCAATAGGGAGGGGAAAAGCATCCCAGCTAGAGTGGTTGAGATGATGTGTTCTGAGAGATGCCAGAGACATACTTGGTGTGCTGATGGATTGTTGGGAATTGAAAGATTGTATGTAGTGCTTGCACTGTGGTGGAGAATTCTTCATGAAGATTGTGGGACTCATAATAAACTACCTCTGAAAAAGGGTGATTTAAATGCTCAGAAAGCTGTACTGAAATTACTGGGAACCAATGAAGTGGAAACTGAGGCAGGGGCACCGGTCATGCGGCAACATGGTGCCGGAAGGGATGCTGTATGATATAAAGTGGAGAATGTGGGCAGGTGATTGACTACTAGAAGAGGGGGACTATGAGTGCCCAAAAGAGCAAAATTGAGGCAGCGAGTTGCTTTCATAGCCACTCTGAGGACATGAGGGAGTGCCCTGGAGGTGGCTGTCCTATGACACCAATTTAAGAGAGCTTGGCCCTGATTTTTAGAGGTGCTGAGCATCCACAACTTCAACTGCAGTCACTGGAAGATGATGGTGCTCAACCTCTCTGAAAATCAATCCAAAGGTGTCAGAAGTTAGGCAACTAAAAAATAAGGCACTCAAAATCTGGTTTGCCAAATTTTCAACAGCGACCTAACATTTCCCTGTATCTCTTCCACAAATACTTCTTCTAAATTCATTTCTTTCACCTATCTTAACCACTACTTCTCTTGAGTCCAACATTTTTTTAAAGTAAACAAGAAATATTCAAAGCAAAGCAATTTATATGTTTTATTTATTTATCTGGGTAATTATTGCTATCATTGTAGTAACTGAGGACAAGATTTGCAAAGGTATTTAGATACCTAGTGATGCAGACAGGCACCTAATGGGATTTTTAAAAGTGCCCAAGCAGGTTAGGAAGCTAACTCCCTTGAAATAATAAAAATCAACAGGAGTTAGGAACCTAACATATTTAGGCACTTTTGAAAATTCCAATATGTGTCTCTCCTTAGACGCTGAAATACCTTTGAAAATCTGATCCTGAGAGCCTAATAATTTGCTCTCCTTGAAAACAATGCTTTCCCATTCAATAATGCTGAATAGAGAGCCCATGAAAAATTTTGAAAGGTTTAAGCTTGGAAATAATTCTATTCATATACCACTCTTTATAAATCAATGTACTGGGATCATACCTGGTTTCCTAAGGGTTCTTTGCTGAGACCATTGCAATTCAAATTATATAAGCTGGCTCTTACAAAGATTTATGATGGGCAAGGTCTTTTTTTAATCACTGCTACAAAGATGATATCCAACATTTATGACATTCAGCAACTCTCCCTAGAGTTCAAGAGGGACAAAACAGGCCAAATCCATTCCTGCTGCACTGACTTGAAAGATTTTAAATTTAACTGAATGTGTCAGAGGAAATGTATTAATGAACTCATCTCTTGAGAAGATGAATAAATTGGTAAAACCAAAATTATGCAGACAGGAAGAATGGCATTTCCAAAAGATTACAATTTTTTTTTATTAGGAGTAGCTTCGCTGTGCCAGTATGCTTCAAAATCTAGTTATTTGCTATGAGGCAAAAAGTTGAGGCAAGGCTCTGTTGACCTGAATTTGATAGGTGAATTTTTATGGCTCACCATTGATCGCATCTGACCAGAAGATTTATAGGTTCGTATCCAATTCAGACTATAGAGTTTAAGAACTCAGAGAGTTCTATATTGGAAGAGGATTTCTCGGGGTGTTTGGCAAGAAGGCATACACTGAAGACAATACCAAATTGATAAAATCTTTATTGCCATTAACATAAAACAAGGAATGCAATGAAACTTATAACTGAAAAACAGTAAAAGAATTCCAAAACTCCTGCTGGTAACATTTCTATTATAAGTACCCTAACCTAACATACTCACACCCTTCCTTGGGAGCCTGGTAATAGGAGGTGAAGGACCAGCCTCACTCCTGGCATGCCCGATTATGCGATGGTGCTGGCTTCCCCATTGGTTAAGAATATTGAGTAGTTATACTATACTGCATAAACTGAGCTGATAGAATGATAGAAGATAGAGTAGATAGAATATATAGGTAGAACTTAGAGCGAAACTTATCCCTAAAACTATTTCCTAAAACTATTCCTTTAACTAACTAACGAACCCTTACAGGGTATTTTATGGGATCCTGATCTATGTAATTCAGGCCCAACCTACTATACACAAATCTTGCTTCTGTACCCTAAGAAATTTATGGGTACCCTTCTCCTATAGGTTAGTGGATTATGACATTTACTTTCTAAATATATTAATAAGAATTATCTCACTCCAAAACTGCCAACCTAGGCTCTCTTGATGACCTCGAGTTGTGGTGTACCCTGCGGTTATGAACCGGTTGTAAAAGCCAGATAAACCTGTGATGTGATGTGGATAGTTCCTCCCTTTGGTTCCCCAAAGTTTCAGGGACCATTCTTATCTGTGCCAAAGGTTGCCAACTTTTATGCTGACATATTTATAACTAATTCTACTTTTTTGCTATATAGCAACTCTTAATGGATCCTACGGGCCGGTAGGCTTCTTGCATTTCAGCATTTCATCAAAACTTATTATTAGGAAACACATGTCTCAACACATCCTAAATTCCAAGAAATTAATACTAATAAAATATAAGAATAAAATGACTTAATTTCAGAAAAAGAAACATAGTAATTAATACTGCTGGCTGGATTAATAGGATATAATAACTAGCAAAATAATCCTATGGGCTACAAATCCCATTTTCAGAGTGCATGGTTGAGAATAATCTTAGTAGGTGGCAGTACAAAGGTTGCAGGAAGGTCTCAGCTCCATACAACAGTATGAAAGGAAGCAGGTCATATTTTGAAAATGCCCAAGGAGATAGAAGAATTGTCAACTCAACAGACTTTTATTTTTAAAACTCCGTCATTAACAGAATTGGTGGCAACATTTTACTCACTATCTGCTGAGCTTGACAGTAATTTCAGATTCCAGAATCTGATATTGCTCAGGGAGAACTGGCTGTATTTTAAAGAATCCTTATTGAGGTTGCAGGAACAAACCATCCCGATGTGTAGAAAGAATAGTAAATATGGCAGGCGACCAGCTTGGCTTAACAGTGAAATCTTTGCTGATCTTAAATGCAAAAAAGATGCTTACAAAAAGTGGAATATTGGACAAATGACCAGGTAGAAGTATAAAAATATTGCTCAGGCATGCAGGAGTGAAATCAGGAAGGCCAAATCACACTTGGAGTTGCAGCTAGCAAGAGATGTTAAGAGTAACAAGAAGGGTTTCTTCAGGTATGGTAGCAACAAGAAGAAAGTCAAGGAAAGTGTGGGCACCTTACTGAATGAGGGAGGCAACCTAGTGACAGAGGATGTGGGAAAAGCTCAATGCGTTTTTTGCCTCTGTCTTCACGAACAAGGTCAGCTCCCAGACTACTGCACTGGGCAGCACAGCATGGGGAGGAGGTGACCAGCCCTCTGTGGAGAAAGAAATGGTTCAGGTCTATTTAGAAAAGCTGGATGAGCACAAGTCCATGGGGCCAGATGCACTGCATCCGAGGGTGCTAAAGGAGTTGGTGGATGTGATTGCAGAGCCATTGGCCATTATCTTTGAAAACTCATGGCGATCGGGGGAGGTCCCAGATGACCGGAAAAAGGCTAATATAGTGCCCATCTTTAAAAAAGGAAAGAAGGAGAATCTGGGGAACTACAGGCCAGTCAGCCTCACCTCAGTCCCTGGAAAAATCATGGAGCAAGTCCTCAAGGAATCAATTCTGAAGCACTTAGACGAGAGGAAAGCGATCACAAACAGTCAGCATGGATTCACCAAGGGCAAGTCATGTCTGACTAATCTAATTCTATGACAAGATAACTGGCTCTGTGGATGAGAGGAAAGCAGTGGACATGTTATTCCTTGACTTTAGCAAAGCTTTTGATATGGTCTCCCACAGTATTCTTGCCAGCAAATTAAAGAAGTATGGGCTGGATGAATGGACTATAAGGTGGATAGAAAGCTGGCTAAATCGTCGGGCTCAACGGGTAGTGATCAATGACTCCATGTCTAGTTGGCAGCCGATATCAAGCGGTCCTGGGGCCGGTTTTGTTCAATATCTTCATTAATGATCTGGAGGATGGCGTAGACTGCACCCTCAGCAAGTTTGCAGATGACACTAAACTGGGAGGAGTGGTAGATACGCTGGAGGGTAGAGATAGGATACAGAGGGATCTAGACAAATTAGAGGATTAGGCCCAAAGAAATCTGATGAGTTTCAACAAGGACAAGTGCAGAGTCCTGCACTTAGGACAGAAGAATCCCATGCACTGCTACAGACCAGGGTCCGAGTGGCTAGGCAGCAGTTCTGCAGAAAAGGACCTAGGGGTTACAGTGGACAAGAAGCTGGATATGAGTCAACAGTGTATCCTTGTTGCCAAGAAAGCTAATGGCTGTAGGAATGTATGGCTCCCAAACTGTCAGCCCATGGTCACGGCATACTGTTTCCATGGCTACAAGGCAGGAGTGGCCTTCAACCCAGCGTTTGTGATTAGGGAATTTATTTGGCTGACTTGTTTGTCTCCCTTGCAGCTAGCTTTCACGTGCACAAGAGATGCGTTTGTTATCTCATGTTGTCTACGCCTCTTCTATGCGCAAGATTTTAACCAGTTAGAAGCGTTGTAAGCAGGGAAGTGTAAAGAATAAAAGCCCCAGGAAAAGTTCCTGGGAGGTAGAGGGGCTTTTCGGCTACCACAAACCTGGTGTTCTGTTTCCTTTCATCTGTCGTCGCCACAGCTGGTGACCCCGACGTGATAACCCCCTGCTCACCGGCTGGATATGCCGAGCGCGCCCGCGGCCGTTTGCCGCCCCTTATTCGTGAGTATGGGGGGGGAAATTTCCAGTGCCCAGAAGGAGCACGCAAGAGAGTTACAAAAGATTATACGGCAACGATCATGTATCGTTGTCCCGGTCGCTCATATTGAGGACCCCCTAAGGGAAATAGATCGCCAGTGCCCCTGGTATCCGGACTGCGGGTCGTTATGGCTTCTTGACTGGAAAACAGGTTGGAAACTTTGAGGGCATAATGGAGGGAAAGGAGTAAGTAATTATGAGCATGGGGATTTCAGATCCCCAGGATGATAATTGGAATGGTAAAATGTGTATGAGACAGAGTTTTTGTACCAAGGTGCAAAGCTCTCCTTTATTCTGCAGAATAAAGCAAGTCCTCCTTATCCCTGTCCGGCTGTTATTGGCTCTCAGCTAGGTGGACCCGATATTTCGGTAAGAGTTTCTGGCGATTCCGCTGGGACTATCCTAGCTCGGACATGGGACTCCGGATGGCTGCGGCGAACTGGGAACGGCGCCAACGGGGTGTTTCGCCCCTTTTCTCTGCTTCACCGCAGCCCCTGGGGTTCGTGCTCCGATAAGGTGAGTCCTAATAGGATAAGGAGACACTATCTGGTTCTGGCTTGGTTTTGGTTTTGGTTAACCGGTTAATGAATTTCTGTCTTATACATTGGGCGTTAGGTGTGTGAACGGAACTGAGCCTCTCATTCGTAATTCCTCAGAGTGGAAGCCATCGCATGCGATGAAGCTCTGAGGTCGAATTGGGACCCTTCTGTCCCGTCCCCTGTAACGGTCAGTATTAGTAGAAATTCCTGTAATAGGATCCTATTAGGCCATAATTCCCTCTGTTCTCTGTGTAATTCTCTGTTAGAGTGTCAGCAGGCAGATGGGTGGGTCTCTGGTAAAACCCTCTAAGGATAGCCCTTTGAATTATATGTTAAGTAAATGGCCTTTACCCGGTGTTCAAAAAAGAAATAGTTACACCTTGTGTAGAAATTGATGTGGCTAGTGTTGTGGAAATTGAATTGTGGAGAGGATATGCATTTTCCCCAGAACATGTGCAGTGTATATTGTAGTAGAGGTAAAAGAAATGCAAACCTACCAATATAGGTTGTGTTGTCTCTTTCAGATCACTGGGTGTCTGAAAGCAGGAGTTAGAAGTAAAAGGCAATCAAAAGTCCGGGAAAGTTAATTGTGTCCCTTTTTAAGTAAGAATCTTTAAGCTGTGGATAGCTTTGGATCTGGAAGCAAGCCAGAAAGCATCTGTATTAATGCAATTTTCTAACTAATAAGGTAGTAGCCACTGAAACCTGGGCTGCATATGAAACAAATACAAGGAAATATGTGGTAATTCCTCTGTTTTGCCTAAAATCAACAAGAGTATGTGTATATAAAGGAAATATTTTAAGCAATGACTGACTGCCCAGAAGGGGTAGACCTCTGTTCTTTTGTCTTTCAGATCATCAGAGAAAACGGATGCCAGCTGAATAGCATTCAATGTACCATGCATTTACTGGTACAATAGGAATTATTTTTGTGTTCTTTGTCCTGTCTTGTGGTGTTTGTCTTGTGGCCAGAATTGTTGGGTTTAATATTTTCATAGGACAGTCTAGTTCAAAATTAAATAGAAGGGTTAAATCAAAAAGCAGATACTTGTTTTATTCAACTTGGAATACAAAGTGTTTGGATAAATCAGGAAAATGTGATATACTAAAGTCTAATATATTTGCTTAAGTAAGAAAAAGAAACTTCATTGGCCAGATTTTTTAATTGAAAAATTGTTGTTAAAATTTGCATACCAACAGTCTTTGGAAACAAGGACATGGAAGGTTAACCCACTCCCCATATTGCCCATGGGATCCTTCTGGCTATCCCAGATTTCTAGCCAGAGGGCTGGGGAGGGAGGAAAGCTATTGGACACCAGAGGTTGTACCGAGTGGACTCCTCAAAAGTGGGTGTGCTTGTCCCGGTTTGTTGCTCCAAAGCTCTGTAATAAAGTTATTTTACTGGAAGAGTGTACATGGCATACATTGAATAATAAGATTAATGTACTGTATAATGGCAATGTGTATGTGTTCATTGTTGGGAAAAGGTGTATGAGTGAAGAGTGGCAGTTTCCTTTGTAGGTTAAAAGAAGCTGAGAAAGGGAGAAGAGGAAAAAGCACGGAATGATTTAACTGAGGAAAAAATAGCTAACAAGCTCAGTCCAAAGATAAGACCTGGCTGACAGCCACGAAAAGGGGGGGCCTGAATGTGCCCAAGCAACTGATATCTGCAAAACACTGCCAGGCACTAATGAAATGTGTTAGGCTTCTTTCCTCACAGGTAGAGAAGTGCTACCCAAAGACCCTAGCACCCCTGCCATTCATTGAAACCAGGAGACTGAGTCTATGCAAAGTCCATCAACGAAAGACTGCTTTGGCTCCATGCTGGAAAGGCCCTTTCCAAGTCCTGTTAGCCACCAACACCGCTGTGAAGTGCCAAGGACTGACTGCCTGGACCCATGCTTCTCACTGTAAAAAGACCCCTCCACCTCGGAAGGGATCTCCGACTGCTAAGCCTATTTCTCCTTCTAGCTCTGCTGCGCCGTCTGGACAGCAGGAAAAAGAAAAAAAAAAAAAAGACAAGGTGAAAGGCTAGTAACCTCTCCCTTGTCCACTGACAGACCTACTGTTGCTTTG
>NW_020703598.1:0-11012 GCF_002925995.2 Terrapene triunguis | reverse complement strand
AAAAAAAAAAAAAAGACAAGGTGAAGTGCTAGTAACCTCTCCCTTGTCCACTGACAGACCTACTGTTGCTTTGAATTTTTCTAGAAGAAGCAAAACCATTACAGGGTGATGTGCTAGTAACCTCTCCCCTGTATGATGCTAAACCACACTGTTTCAGGAAAAGAGAGGAAGGAACACTTGCTTCATTGAAACCGCAAAGTCCAGGGATTCCTGACTACAAGAGACATTAAGAACTGACCCTGGTGAAGAAACAAAGAATTATACACTAGCAGGAAGAAACTTGTGGAACCCATGCTTGGGAACATGGTATTGATTGGATTTTGGGGTTTATTCTACAGGCTGCACCCTGTGTTTTGGATAAGTCCTTCAGCATGTATTGCCCTCCCTAATTGGATTTTAAATGATAAGTACCAAAGGCACCTTGTTGCCATTGCCCCTGCCATCTCCTCCATCACACTATTACCCCTGTAACACATCCAAATACAGACAATGCTATATATTTGATAAAACCAATGGCCAAGGCCTTCACACTTTAGTGACCAGCGAACCCCAAGAATTAATAATTGCAATTGATGGGCTCTATAGCGAATATTCCTGGAATTTGTACTGTGTTAAATGAGAGAGGCCCTTATTGTTATTTAGTCACCCAATTAGTGAACCATTAAACGAATACCCAGGTACAGGCTGGAGTTGGTGAGTTACATGTTATCTCCGCCCTTAGTTCAATGACCCAGAAGTTGCTGACAGAGATGGTATTGAATATCACTGAGGCTGGGAAGGCATTGCAGTGGGATCTAGCATGTTCAGACATTCAGGATTTCCTGAATGACTAGCTAATGGCCATTCGAAATGATCTAGAGCATCAGGCTTGGCCCACTGCCCTTACAGACACATCAGGAGTACCATCTCATCTGTGGCATGGAGACATACTTGGAGACTTTCTGGGTGGAAGCGCGGACGTTCCCAATGCTCCTTCCACGCATATGGACCGGTAAAGGGGGTGTGGGCTCCCACATACCGAATCCTGCCGGGTCCATGGGGAGGATGCATGTGGAATTGGGTAATTCACCAAGACATCTGGGAAATTAGACTACCTGGTATGCCCAATCGATTTTTAGTCAGTGCTCCTGGGATTACACCTGACATTTGGATGGGGTTAGGTAGTCAATGGACATTTTGGCCGTTAGGACCCCCACAGCTTCAGTTTATCCGTAAACTGAAGCCAGGAGAAGTTGTCACTGTTCATGACTGCGTTTGCTGGGAGGGTAGGGGACAAAGAATTACCCTGACAGGACACTTATTTTTTTCAAGCTAATGATAGCTGTGTGTATGTTAAAGCCACCACATTGCAAGACATACATTTTAATCTCATTACCACTGCAGGCAATCATATTATTTACTGGCCTGCAGATAGAGTTTTTCAAGTAGCCCTTAGGTTCCAGATACCCTTTAATTGGACTAGTTTAGTACCTGATAGATTTCAGAATTTGTTTTTACTGTTACCAGAGATTCAGAAAATCTCTGAAGTACAAGGGCAAATTCACATGCTTCAAAATATATATCAAGTTGAAAAGTATGCTTTCCAGACAGCTTATAGAGTATCCACTTTATGTACTAAGTATGATGTATTGTGCTTTATGATTAAGACTGTATAACAGCCCCATTATATTATTGCTATAGGAATGTTATTGCTTGTGTTGCTATTAGTTAGCTTAGGATTATGTTATTATTGTTGTAAAAGATGTAATAATAGTAATACCTTTCATGTTTATGCTAATTATGCATTGTCATTATATTTAATCAGAACCCCTAAGATTGAAGCATCTGATGTAGAATCTGAAGTTCAGGGCTTAATGCAAATAGAGATTTAAGAATGTTTGTTGTACTAGAAGTACAAAAGGGGGGGGGTCATGGAAGCAGAGAAAGAACTGTCAGAAAAGAACTGCTATGCATGACAGTTTGTTAGCAAGAGTCAGGCTAACTGTAACCCTGATAATGCGAGATTTGTAGAAGCGAGGATTGTGTGAGGCGGGTGAGAAAGTACTGTGTGAGAAGTTATTGTGACCTTGTATAGATAAGGTGTAGAAGACCTTGTGTAGATAAGGTCTTGAAAATATTGTATGTTGGCAAAAGTCAAAACAAGTAAGGAATTAAGATATCAAGATGGCCTATGTATAACAAAATGCAGCTGTCCCTCATTATTTTTGTAATGAAAGGTATAAATGCAAGGTCTGTTAAGTACCTGCCTTGTTCCTGTTTGCAAACCACTCAATTTGCAATAATAGAGTATTGATTAGGTACAGCTTTATACCCCCTTTGTAGCAAATTATGCCAATAACACTTGTGCCAAAGTAGTTAATTGTTTTATTTACAAACCCCATGGGGGGTGTTTGGCAACTGGTCAAGCCTTATGGGATTGGTGTTTTATTTTGCTGCTTTGCTTAGTGTATACCCAATCTAGTGGCATTGTGTATGCTACCCTGCGAGAGTGCTTTGTTTAAATTTCGCATATAAAATAAAATAGGGGGGGATGTAGGAATGTATGGCTCCCAAACTGTCAGCCCATGGTCACGGCATACTGTTTCCATGGCTACAAGGCAGGAGTGGCCTTCAACCCAGCGTTTGTGATTAGGGAATTTATTTGGCTGACTTGTTTGTCTCCCTTGCAGCTAGCTTTCACGTGCACAAGAGATGCGTTTGTTATCTCATGTTGTCTACGCCTCTTCTATGCGCAAGATTTTAACCAGTTAGAAGCGTTGTAAGCAGGGAAGTGTAAAGAATAAAAGCCCCAGGAAAAGTTCCTGGGAGGTAGAGGGGCTTTTCGGCTACCACAAACCTGGTGTTCTGTTTTCTTTCATCTGTCGTCGCCACAAATGGCATTTTGGGCTGTATAAGTAGGGGCATTGCCAGCAGATCGAGGGACATGATCATTCCCCTCTATTCTGCATTGGCGAGGCCTCATCTGGAGTACTGTGTCCAGTTTTGGGCCCCCCACTACAAGAAAGATGTGGAAAAGAGTCCAGCGGAGGGCAACAAAAATTATTAGGGGGCTGGAGCACCTGACTTATGAGGAGAGGCTAAGGGAAGTGGGATTGTTTAATCTGCAGAAGAGAAGAATGAGGGGGGATTTGATAGCTGCTTTCAACTACCTGAAAGGGGGTTCTAAAGAAGATGGATCTAGACTTTTCTCAGTGGTACCAGATGACAGAACAAGGAGTAATGGTCTCAAGTGGGAGGTTTAGGTTGGATATTAGGAAAAACTTTTTCACTAGGAGGGTGGTGAAGCACTGGAATGGGTTACCTAGGGAGGTGGTGGAATCTCCTTCCTTAGAGGTTTTTAAGGTCAGGCTTGACAAAGCCCTGGCTGGGATGATTTAGTTGGGGATTGGTCCTGCTTTGAGCAGGGGGTTGGACCTCCTAAGGTCCCTTCCAACCCTGATATTCTATGATTCTATGATATGATTGCTCTCTATCTGGGTACCAGAGAGAGATAAGCACTGGTGAGGGAGAAGAGTTATTTAATTTAAGGTCCAATGTGTGCAAAATGACAAATGGATATAAACTGGCCATCAAGAAGTTTATGCTTGAAATTAAAGGAAGGTTTCTAACCATCAGCGGACAGAAGTTCAGGAGCAGCCTTCCAAGGGGAATAATAGAGGCAAAAAACTTAATTTGTTTCAAGACTGAGTTTTACAATTTTATAGAGGGGATGGTATGACAAGGCTGCCTATAATGGCATATGGCTCATCCATTACTGCCAGTAGCAAATATCTCCAGTGTCTAGAGATGGCACATTAAAGGGGGAGGGCTCTGAGTTACTACAGAGAATTCTTTCCCAGGTGTCTGGCTGATGGGTCTCTTCCAGAAGTGCATTAAATGAAAATGATTAACATCTGCCACGTGATACATTCTTCCTCTCATCTTTTCCCCAGGAGGCGAATTGTACATGTAGTATAGTGTTTTGGTAGGCTTGGTACATGTTTCCATGTGTTCATGTCAGAGAAAGGAAAGCTAAAGAAGTGTGCTTTATACTTGGAGACAGAAGTGGTGAGGATTGTGATGGTCCTTACTTCCTGTGGGAGTTCATTCCACAGTCTCAAACTGACCCCAATAAAGCTCTGTCTCCTGCCAGATCAGTTTTACCCTTGTGACAGACTTCACACAGTATCCTTTAATTTTTTTCACTTAGTTTAACTGTCACAACTGAACATTTGCATGTTCATTTACCAACACTTCTAATGTAACAGAATCAGGGATAACACAATTATTTCTTTTTTCTAGGCACAGGAAAATACTGTTATATCAGAGATGCTATTAAAAGTTGATTTTGTAATAGTAACCTTGGTTTCACCAGGCAGCTCATGGTGAACAGTGCAGATGTTAACACTCCATTCATAATTTTGTTTTTATTTTAGGTGTATTGAACCACTTGTGAAGAATCTAGAACATGAAATATGTCAAGCTGCCCTACGGGGAGCAATTATCTCCCCTTCTACTCAATCTGATATTTGTGCTTATATTAGTATTTTATTAGTATTTTATTTGGTAAGTACAGGTTTCTTGCCTTATACTTTGTGACTTGTATTTCTCTGTCTCCATAACCCTGAAGGATTTTGTAACATAAGGGCACTGTGACAGGGTGACACCGGTCCTTTAAGAAGGAGCAGCATTAAAGTGCATTCACTGCATCAATTTATCCAGATTAGACTTTGTAAGAAGGTGTCTGGGCCTTGAGGGTGAGGAGACAATGAGGAAAACTGAGTGAGTCAGAGCAAGGGAGCCATGGAAATCAAAGGGAGGGGAAGCAGTGAGTCTGAAAGGTAAAGGGGCTTATAGCCCAGGGTGAGCTGAGGAAGCATTTTTGTTTGTTTTGTTTAAATTTGGCATAAAACTGCCTAAAAGAAATTATAGGTACAGCAGTAGATCATGTGGCATGTAGATCATGTGCCCTGTTACAGACACTCTAGGGGTATGTCTATACTTACCCGCTGGTTCGGCGGCAAGCAATCGATCTTCTGGGATCGATTTATCGCGTCTTTTCTAGACGCGATAAATCGATCCCGGAAGTGCTCGCCGTCGACGCCGGTAATCCTGCTCCACGAGAGGAGTAGGCGGAGTCGATGGGGGAGCCTGCCTGCCACGTGTGGACCCATGGTAAGTACTTTAAGTTCGAACTAAGATACTTCGACTTCAGCTACGTTATTCACGTAGCTGAAGTTGCGTATCTTAGTTCGAACTGGGGGCTTAGTGTGGACCAGCCCTTTGATTCTATGAGTACTATAAAAAGAGACACTACTCTGGTTTGGATATCTGTGTTATGCAAGGAGACAGGTTATTAGAACACAGCTAATATCTGATTTATTTATTTGTTTTTGTTTAGCTCAACATGATTCTTGTCATAAGGCATTTAGATAAGCTGTTCTAGTATTTTGTTTGGTCTCATGTACTACCTGTTGAAGTTTGTGACAAAAAACAATGCAAAATGAAATAATCAGAAGTTACATTTTGCTCAGTAACAAAATAAAATATTTCAGGAGATATTGGTGTTCCTACAGACAAATTGGCTTTATTAGTATGGTTACAAAAATCCAATTTTGTTTATTTTGGGAGCATGTATTTGAGGCACTTATCGAATAATGATTATTCAACAATGATTCAATAAAATGTTGTACATGTGGCGCTGTCTTAGGAGTGACACATAGAATAAGTATTTTATATGGATGATAGATGATTTGTAGAGAGATGTATCCATTTTGGAATCCTTTAGAAGTTCCTTGATTGGCGATCAAACTACTGAGTTCAAAGGCAACACAATTTAGATGGGAAGATGAAAGTAAATAAAGTATAAATTAATGGATCAAAGTAAAATTCTGTCTTTGGTTTATTTGCTTTATTCTTGCTATATTTTGGAAACTTTGCTGAACAGCCAAAGGTATTCTCATTTTTATAAAGTCCATCAGAAATATCTTGTGTTAGAACAATTAGAGCTAATACAACTTAGAAATAAACATGAACTAGATGAAATCACCTGGTTTAAAATTTAATTAAAACCCCAAAACATGAACCAGTTCTGCTGAGTTTCCAAACTTGGGCCAATATTTAGATATGTTTTGGCACAGTACTGAGCAAACAGGAGCCAGTCCTGGTAGAAAAATCATGCAAAATTTAGAATTGATTTTCCATTTCAGTTTTAGCAAAGAAAATGTGCATCAATTGTTTTTTATCGTAACCTCAATCACATAATCTGTGAGAAACTCTCAAAAAATATTTTGTACCACACAAGAGAGAGAAAATAAAATAAAATGGCACTGCCCTGCAGAGGCTGAATCTCCCCTCTATTTTTAATTTTATTTATCTATTTCAATTTAAATAACTGAAGAATTCCCAAGGTTCTAGGTGCCCTACCACATCATTAACAATACAATTATAGCTGCACTCAAATAACCAGTTCAGCAGGAGTTCAGACAGCCACCTACAAAAACTCCCTTCTGCCCCTTCATTGATCAGAGAAGCATACCTCCAGCCTTTTCAAGAAACCCTATGAATCTAAAGTCTTTTGCAGTATACCAGGAAGGTTACCAAATTCTAATGCAGCAGGCTTAGGTGGTGAGCCAGCTTTGCTGAATTTGGCACAATGTTTTGAAATGTATTATTCCAAATAATTGAGATTCTATAAGAGTCTCACACGTATTTGGACAGTCAAAAAGTGGAGGACCCCTGGGTTAGAAGAAAGTGAATGACTCATGTTAGCAGGTGGCAGTGACAGACCTGAAACGTGAGATCCCAAAACTGAACTATAAATACTAAAGTCTGAAAGTATCTGTACATTAGAGGTAGTCAATCCTCATAATAAATAAACAAAAACAAGGACTGAACAACAATTAATAATCAGAACCAAGAACTCACTACTTAAGAGGTTAGGATAAAAAGAGATCTAAACCACCCTGTATTTTGTAAATCCAAAACCCAAGCAACAGGGTAAAATGACACCCATCTACATTAGATGTATACAGCTCATTTTAAAACATCACACGAAAAGCAAAGTTTTTGAAATGACTTTGGGTCTCTTGAAAACATAGGTTTAATGTAGATAACAAGTGCTATTACTGCTTTGAATCACATCATTTTCGGTGACAAATTAAAAGATGTATGCTTGACTTAAAGTAAAATGAAATATGATATTCATTATCATAAGCTCAGGAAGCTTGAAAGTATTCAAGGAAATAATTTCTATATAATAACTAATGAATTTTTGGTATATAATTGCAAACCAGTTCATATATATGAAACTGTGAATAAACACGGAAATCTCAAACTGAAGCAATGGGAACTACATTAATACAACAAAGTTCATTAATCTTAATTGACTACATGTAATGTCTAGAAAATATAATCTCTGTACCAGTCAATTTTAACTCAAGTCCAACTAGAGAACAGTCTCATTGCATATTACCTTACAGGTATCTACTAATATGACAAAAGCTATGATTCTTACACAGCTCATTCCAAAAAGTATGATGAACTTCCCACTTTACTCTTGTAGAAGAACTGAGAGTCTATCAACAGGATATCTGTCTGGAACAATAGCAAATCAGTTTGCTAGTCACATGTCTATGTTGCTTCAAAGATTTATTTAATATGGCCATGACAATCATCTTCAATAATATCTCTATATTTTACGTATAAATTATCATCCCATATATATATGTGTGTGTCTGTGTCTAAAATTGTTTCTGACTCAATTAACAGATCAAGCTTGAGAGATTAGTTTCATATTTAAATTTAAGGCTTAGACAGCTATTGGCCAATTTTACCATGTTAGTGTAACCACTGACTGATTGCAGTTAACTCTGCTCTTCATGTAGCCATTTGCACACTTAAAGGGCATGCTTGATCTGCTGTTAGTGAGTATCACTTCCATCGACTATGTGAACAACATCAGTTCCATTTATTTTGTGCTTATGGTCTAATACCAGTCTCAATCTGTATAAAAATTAATTGATCAATGGGATGTCAATGGGAATTCTGTTATGGAAGAAAAACAGTATGTAGCCCTTAAAGAGTACTATAGATAGTCTTCATGTTAAAGGCATAAGGCTATATTTTGCCTTAGTTATACCCCTGCAACATCTTCAACTTCAGTGATAGTGATTGGGTGCAACTGAGGGCAGTATTTGCATCATGGTATATGGTGATAATTAATAAATGATTGCTCTTTCAAATGCTCTGCACCTCATACTGCAATTAGAAGACATAGACTTGTTCTCAGTGAGAGACCACCAACCACTGTGGCACTGGATTAAAGCAGACATCATTAAAGAATATGTTATGACACCAACAAGCCAAGGAAAATGCTCTGAAGCCATGTTCCATGAGAAGTGCACTCAGTGTCCATGAGCAATATCAATAGTAGATCACAATGATAGCTGCCCTGCTTCACATAACAATTCCTACTATATTCCTTAAATGTCATACTGCTTATTTAAGTAGGCTCTTACTACTGTCTCAGGGTATGCCTACACTGCAATTAAAAACCTGCAGCTGGCCTTCGATCTCCTTCACTCTGAAATACACAACCCTTCATATATTGTCTGAATGTAGTAGGCTTTGCATTTTATCACTATTTCCCCCCCCTCCCCCCCCGGCAGCTGCTTTCTATCATCTCTCCACACAATCTCAGTGCTGTAGGTTACTAGTGTGAAACAATGCTTAGGCAAGACTCAATCATAATTTTAAACAGGAATTCATAATAGGAAAAGTTAATGATCACAACCATGGGCTTCAATTCTATGAAATTAACTAAAGCTCAGTGCAGGGTTTGAGTCCATGTGGTGGTGGATGCCCTCAACTCCATTGAAATTAGTGTGGGAGAGGATATTCAGCTCTTCATAGGACTGATTCCTTTGATAAGTTTGAAGTTTCTTAAACTTTATCTGTTTCTGTTTCCTGAGTGTCACTAGAGAGCTTCTCAACAAAAGAACAACTCCTGAGGAGCAACATGGTATCAGTACTGAATGTTAGCTTGAGAAAAAATGGTGCTGTATATTGAATACAAACTAAGGCCATTTTGTGATCCTCCAAAGAACCAACTGCTAAAGAACCAAGTGTATTATTGGTATGATGATAACTAAGAAACCACCACCTTTCCCAAATGTTACACCTGGAAGCAGTGAAGTGTTATATGGTACTGTGCTTCTGTATCTGTCCATAATGATACGAAATCAACAGAAGGGGGACAATAGGAGCTGTGCAAAAAATCTAAATTATTGTAGAGAAATGTTTTCCTTTTCTCTCTTCAAAACAAAGTGCTAAGCAAGCAAGCTCTTAGTCATGCACCTGGTTTTTAGTTATACAAATAGTCCCATCTAAGCCAATGAACTTATTCACACGCTTAAGACCTACCTGAGGGCACAATTTTGCTATTTTGGCACTCTCTATGGAAAAATAAGTCCCTGATCTCCTGGGCATGCAGAGGCTGCTTTCGTGGAGTCTAGCCTGTAATTACCTGTATGTCTTTGCAGCTTCAATGGTCAGTGGGTACAAGGTGCCTATCTAATCCCCATTTCCACCCTGAATCTATAGGGTGCTCTGTGCCCCCAGAGGAGAGGAAATGGAGCAGTCTCTGTGCTCCTCACAACATAACCCCAATGTGGATTGCACAAAGATTCCAAAGAAGCCTCTGTATACCCTCTCCAATCTAGTTCTAAACACACAAAAATCTGCTGGATCTGGCACTCTCTTTAGACTTTTCTTTTACAATACTGTTCAATTTTTCACAGTACTACTTATCTACCATTCAAAAGATGCAACATATCTGTTCTATTTTACTAAGGGTTGGTTAAAATGAGGATCAATTAGAGCAGGGATCGGAAACCTTTGGCACGCGGCCTGCCAGGGTTGGTTTGTTTACCTGCTGCGTCCGCAGATTCGGCCGATCCAGGCCCATGGGGACTGCAGGAAGCGGCATGGGCCGAGGGATGTGCTGGCCGCCGCTTCCCGCCACCCCATTGGCCTGGAGCAGCGAACCGTGATCAGAGGGAGCCGTGATTGGCCAAACCTGCGGATGCAGCAGGTAAACAAACCGACCCGGCCTGCCAGGGTGCTTACCCTGGCGGGCTGCATGCCAAAGGTTGCTGATTCCTGAATGAGAGGGAAAGATCACCACACAATGAAGAAGCAACATAGCTCTCTTATGTCTCTCTTTTCACATCTTCAGCATTTCATCTTGTTGATGGTGCTACTGTTACCCGAGGTTCTTTCAACCCAAAGCGCTTTTACTTTGTGCGAGGTGGTGTCAGGAAATAAATCAGGGGAGACACGGCCGTCTGGCCGATAGATGGCTGGCACAAACAGGACAACACAAGAGTGCTTTAACTTAAAGCTTAACTATACTTAGTCTCAAGCACTTACATGTCTGCAACAGGCTAGTAAAACACCCCCAACCCTTGATAATTACAAAGCTGAGGGTGGCTCTCAAATGATACAGCGGCAGGCTTCAAGTGGCCAAATCTTCCATCTGCCGGTGGGGACTGCAAGATGTATCCAGAGGGAGAGTCCCACTACCTCAAACTTTTTCCCCTTATTTATACATTAGTAATAGAATGGCATGTCCCTTAAAGAAAACCTTTCTAAACATTAATTTTACACGTAAATGTAATGCTCATATTAGTGGAAACATTTTAATTAGCATTTAGGACTACGGCCTTTCTCTGCAATGACGTGTTAGCTTTCCCCTCAGATATAATCTATATATATTTTTACCAATTAAAAGGTTGTGGGTCTCCCCACCGCTATTTTAAAAACACCTACACAAGATTTCACAGTAACAAAGAACATCCCTATGCCATGGCATTTGCAAAGAGTGTGACTCTTTGGAATAGTATTAAATATTTATGAAGGCGAACAAATGGTTAGATAAATAATTAACATAAGAACCTTTTAAGGAACAGAAGAAAAGTATTTTTTTTCATATTACATAGTGATCTGTCTTAAAGCAAGATCTTCTAAAAAAG
>NW_020703597.1:0-35324 GCF_002925995.2 Terrapene triunguis | reverse complement strand
TTTTTTTTTAAACAGTAACATGAAGAACAATACAAAAACTACCTTATGAATTTTGATGTGAGCCTCTGGTGCAACCTTTTTTAGAATCTCCCTCTGTTGTTCCAAAATGTCTTCTCTTTTGAAATATTCTAAAAGAAAGAATAGAGACATTTGGTTTACAAGATTTCCTTCTTATAAGTTTTAAATATTCAAGACATTTGTTTGCAAAGAAGGCCTATAGAAGTCCAGAATGGCAGGAGCTGGTTACATATAAACTGGACTTTATTAGTACTCATATACTGTATACTGTACTCTTTTAAATTCCACATATATTTTTAAATGGTACGGTAACAATATATTTTGTGGATTTTAAAAAAAATCTCCATACTTTTCATGCAGTTTAACCAACCAGCCCCATTTATGCTCTGTGGATGGGGGGAAGCGGTAGACGTGGTATTTTTTTACTTTAGTAAATCTTTTGATACTGTTTCGCATGACCTTCTCATAAACAAACTAGGGAAATGCAACCTAGATGGAGCTACTATAAGGTGGGTGCATAACCTGTTGGAAAACCGTTCCCAGAGAGTAGTTATCAGTGGTTCACAGTCAAGCCGGAAGGGCATAATGAGTGGGGTCCTGCAGGGATCAGTTCTGGGTCCAGTTCCATTCAATATCTTCACCAATTATTTAGATAATGGCATAGAGAGTAGACTTATAAAGTCTGCAGATGATACCTAGCTGGGAGAGGTTGCAAGTGCTTTGGAGGATAAGATTATAATTCAAAATGTTTTGGACAAACTGGAGAAATGGTCTGAAGTAAATAGGATGAAATTCAATAAGGACAAATGCCAAGTACTCCACTTAGGGAGGAACAAATCAGTTGCACACATATAAAATGGGAAATGACTGACTAGGAAGGAGTACTGTGGAAAGGGATCTGGGGCTCATAGTGGACCACAAGCTAAATAAGAGTCAACAGTGTAACACTGTTGCAACAAAAGCAAACATTCTTCTAGGATGTATTAGCAGGAGTGCTGTAAGCAAGACAGGAGAAATAATTCCTCCGCTCTACTCTGCACTGATTAGGCCTCAACTGGAGTGTTGTGTCTAGTTCTGGGTGCCACATTTCAGGAAAGATGTGGACAAATTGGAGAAAATCCAGAGAAGAGCAACAAAAATGATTAAAGGTCTAGAAAACATGACCTATGAGGGAAGATTGAAAAAAATGGGTTTGTTTAGTCTGGAGAAGAGAAGACTAAGAGGGGACATGATAACAGTTTTCAAGGATATAAAAGGTTGTTACAAGGAGGAGGGAGAAAAATTGTTCTTCTTAACTGCTGCTGATAGGACAAGAAGCAATGGGCTTAAATTGAAGCAAGGGAACTGTAGGTTGGACATTAGGAAAAACTTCCTAAGTGTCAGGGTGGTTAAGCACTGAAATAAATTGCCTAGGGTGGTTGTGGGATCTCCATCATTGAATATTTTTAAGAGCAGGTTAGACAAACACCTGTCACGAATTGTCTAGGTCAGGGGTCGGCAACCTTTGGCACGCAGCTTGCCAGGGTAAGCATCCTGGCGGTCCGGGCCTGTTTGTTTACCTGCCGTGTCGGCAGGTTCGTCCGATCGCAGCTCCCACTGGCCGCGGTTTGCCGTCCCAGGCCAATGGGGGCGGTGGAAAGCGGCGCGGGATGAGGGATGTGCTGGCCGCGGCTTCCCGCCGCCCCTGCAGCGGTGAACCACGGACAGTGGGAGCTGCGATAGGCTGAACCTGCCGTCACAGCAGGTAAACAAACTGGCCCGGCCCGCCAGGGTGCTTACCCTGGCGAGCCGTGTGCCAGAGGTTGCCGACCCCTGGTCTAGGTAATACTTAGTCCTGCCATGAGTCAGGGGACTGGACTAGATGACCTCTCGAGGTCCCTTCCAGCCCTATGATTCTCTGATTCTGTGCTAAGTGGAACTCTATAATCTCTTTGAGTCTGGATCACTGTGTGAGCATGACTGAAAGTGTAAATTAGACCCAGAAGCAGCCAGCCACTTTTATGCAAAAAAAGAAGCACTTTACAGTATTTGAATGAACTCATTCTGTATGGATGTAGCTGAATTAGTTTCAACTGGCTGAGGAAACTTTTAAAATGAGAGAGTATTAGGAAGTAGGAATAGGGTATAGTGCACTATGTCAATTATTAGCAACTAAAATTGGGAAAATATTTCAGCTACTATGTTCTTTTTTCAGACCTCAAGACACATTGTGTGTATTACCAAATTACCTCCAGGTTCAGTAATAAATAAGACCACAAAAAGCACATCCACAGAATAAATTTTAGGTCCAAATTTTAATGGAACGGAGTCTGCTAATCAGAAAATAATTGCAGCTGCTTTATAGAAGGCATCCTTTCTAGACTTACCAAAATTCTATATGCACAATTAAAAAAGGGACAAAGGAGGTTGCTACAGGACTAAATTCTGCATTAAATTACATAGCATTTAATGATGTTGTATGAGATGTTAGATAGTACAAAACTTTCCCACTGTAATCAAACAGGAAATACACAAATATACAAATATAGGACCAAATTTTGCTGAAAGTTATAAATCTGTTTTCTCTTTTTCTCTCTTTGAAAATATAAACATATCTCCAAGTTATATGTTTTTCCTGTATTTCACTGCCGTATAATATATTCAGTGGACCCTATGGACTGTCTGTTTGACATAACATAGTGCTCTCTTCTGTTGTTAGCCAGTTAAGAGTCACTCATCTGTAATTCCTGGCACTTGCTATCACTCACACAGAGGACATGGCTATTGTATACTGCCAGAAGGAGACAGGTATGAGACCTTCTTTATACAAAAATATAAGCAATGTTTGTTTTTTCTCTACAATGTGTACATCTATTACCTCTCTCTTAATTAGAAAAATGCACGTAATCATATTGCACTTTAGCGGATGTGATCTAAAAAGCATAGAAAAACTATATATAATATTACACAAATGTGAATGATTCACTGATTACCATTAACACATTAACACAGTGTCCTTTTTCACAGACATATACTTCCTAAAATATAAAAGCCTGACTTTAAACCTGACCTCAATTTTTGAGCCTTCCCCTGTGGAATTATTCATCCTCACCACAGCTGCAATGTAATTCACTAAAAAGTCTGAGATAGTAGCAGTACAGCAGTTTTGAACCCTAAGAGAAGCAAATAATATGCACCCAAATCTTTAGCTGACATAACTCAGCATAGCTCAATTGCAATCAGTTTAACATGCGTTAAGAATCTGTTTCTAAATTTCTAATTGTGTTTCTAAAGCATTTTTTATGTGATGGTCTATAACCACTCTTTATAGCACATCATAAAACAAATATTGTAGCATGTTTTGTGTTTACGTGTATGTGTGTAAGCACACAGTATAGAGTATAACTGATTGTGTGGGATAAAGGTTTTGTCAGGCAGAACTGAGTTAGGCAGGCCATTCCCAATAGCTGTCAATAAAATATTTATATCAAACATTTTCATATGTTAAACATATGTTACATATTTAAAGTTTAGAAATGTTTCAGTGACTTTTCAAAATCTATAATTGGACTTTTTATTTAAACCCTCTTCTTGTAGCACCAGCTTGCCCTAGTGACTATGGGTGAGATTCACAAAGGTACATAGGCACCTAAATCCCATTTTTAGGCACCATTGCAATTAACAAAACTCCCGCTTGGCTGCCACCTAACCCTGTAAGCATCTACATTCATTTGGTGCCTAAGTTGTGGTCTCTGGGCAAGTGCACTGCAGCCTCATTCTAGGCACCTGGGCACCTATCACCCGGCTGAGCGTGCAGGCTACTGCCCATGATAGGTATCTGGATGTGTATCTCCCACATAAGCCCCAGAGCAATTCACAAACTGTGGAACAAAGCTGTTTGGGCAACTAAGTCACGTGTGGGTCCCTGATCCAGTAGGCGGCCTCTGAACATGCCTACTAGACTGGGCCCCTCAAGCAAGTTCATAAAAAACAACTATGGGGGGAGAGGAGGACCTTCCTTGTAATCTTTAGCCTAGTGGATAAGGTGCCCAGAATATGGGAGACCATCTCTGATCAACGTCTCCAATTAGCTAGCTTAGGTGGTTCCAGGCCTAGCATCTGGTTTTGTGGATCACATTCTTAGGAGGCTGTGACTCCCCATTCATTGTATAGGTGGCTCACTCAGGCTTTGTGGTTCACGGTGATTTTTCTAAGCACTTATACGTTAGGTGCTGTGATGTTCAGTGTTGCAACATCTAAGACTATGCCTACACTGCACACCACTTTCAGCGGGCATGTAGGATATATGTAGCTACATGCTGCAGTGAAAATCAAGCTGCGTCCACGCTGCAGTGTACAGCTATGTGTATCATGGAAAGGCTACTTTTCCAGCAGCAGGGAAAGGCTGCAGCAGCTGGGAGGCAGTGGGACCCTACACAGGTAAAAGTAGCAGTGTAGACAGGAAGGCAGGGCTTGGGCAAGTACAAAGTTTATAGGGTATGTACTGGGGTACATACACACACCCTTCAGGCATGTCTGCACTCTATTTACCTAAGTCAGGCCTCCCCATCTACACTGTTACTTACACCTGTGCTACGAGGGCTACCCAAGTACATACTATACACTCCACCAAAAGAAACATTCAGTGCAGATGTAGCCTGAGTCCCTTCCTGGATCTGAACCTATAAGTCTAACCACACGGGAGTTTGAGGGCAGAAAAATTGTAGCTAACAAATTTTAGGAATTACACAATATTATCACATTGAAGTCTCATACTCTGGGACCTTCTGGGGGCTAGAAGTATGTGTTCTGTGTCCCACTAGACCAGGGGTCGGCAACCTCTGGCACACGGCTCGCCAGGGTAAGCACCCTGGCGGGCCGGGCCAGTTTATTTACCTGCTGACGTGGCAGGTTCGGCCAATCACGGCCCCCACCGGCTGCGGTTCGCCGTCCCAGGCCAATAGGGGCGGAGGGAAGCCGCGGCCAGCACATCCCTCGCCCACGCCGCTTCTCACCGCCCCTATTGGCCTGGGACGGTGAACCGCGGCCAGTGGGGGCCGTGATAATAAACTGGTCCGGCCCGCCAGAGTGCTTACCCTGGTGAGCCGCGTGCCAGAGGTTGCCGACCCCTGCCCTAGACAGTTGAGCATCTCTCCTTTCCACTGGTGTAAAGCTCCTGATTTTAGCTATACAGGGTCACAAAATGTCAGACCTCATGCCTGTCACTGAACATTTCCCATCCTGTGTGACAGAACAAGGTAATTTTTAGGGGAAAATTCTACCCAATTTTGGGGGCAGAAGAAAATATTTCTTTGGCAGGATTATATGAAAAAAAGGTGAAAAGGGGACTGGCACCAATCCAAGTCTTACAACATTAGAATCGGTTTGGGCAGATGGATTAGTGAGCACAGTACAGTTGAGATGGTTAAAGGTGTATGATAAATGCAGTTTATCACTTGGATGTGATAATCTATCTGATGAATTGCATAATCATGTGATAAATTGCAAAGTTGCCTTAGAAGCTTAAAGAGGCAGCAATACAATCTCACTGAACAATGTTCTAGTTACAGCAGAGGATTTAGACACTCTTCCAAAAGCACCCTTAATTGATGAGCCACTATCAGTAAGGTGACTTAAATTTTGATGCAGAGTCAACATTCTGAGGAGAGTGGTTTGAGATAGGAAGGAGCCTTTTCTGTCCTCACACATAGCTAAGCAGAGTTCACCATGGAGTTCCTATTATTAAATTTTCAGTATTTTTTATGTATATTTTGGGCCGGATTCTCGTTTATTAAAAAATCCCCATTACGCTGCTGTGGCAAAGGTCCTTAAAGTAAGTGTAAATTACTGTTCCACCCATTTTGAGGCCCTTTATATTGCCCTTGGACTTTAATATAAATGAGATTCAGACCCTTTAAGTTTATTTAGATGTTTCTTCCCCTGAAATGGATAAAAGTTTGTGCAATAACAAAAATTACAGTTTTGAAAACTAAATTCCAGTCTTTTTAAGCACTATGACATTTTCTGAACTTTGCTACTGAAACACATTTCCAAAACAAGTCAAGGAGGAACTATCCTATAGACTTGGTTATTAATATTTATGGACACATATTCTGCTAAAGCTTATCTTACATTAGAAGAGCTACACAATTTTGTGAAAAATCCAGATTTAAATCCACATACACCATTAGCTGGAAGCAATTGGATGATCAAAATCAGTTTGACCTGAGCACTAAATAAATAAAAATAACCCCTCGCTATTGTCCTGACTGCAAACACTCACAGTGGGAAAAGTAAGGAAGGCAGTTTGCTCTTCTGACTGGTCAGTATTCAACTTGACTTCAGCTGACTTCAATGGACAGTGGCTTCATCCATAAATAAATCATGTCTTATGCAGTTTTGATTTTTGTGATAGTGAAGAAAACTAATCTTCTTTATTTTAATATTTATTTTTGTCTGGTGGAGTGACATTCAGTCAAAATTATTTATGAGTATTTGACTAGTCAATAAACTGACCTGCCATCCAGTCTTGTTGCAAGACTGACATTTTCAATATTTTCTTGATAACTTATTCTGAAAATATCAAACAACACTTATTACACACACATTAACCTTGCTTTCTCATATAGTCCTATATGATTAACAGTAGTGCACCAGACTCAAATTTTACTAAAAATACACATTTCTTGGTGGACAGAAGTTCACACCATGAAAACTGATATCACAACTGAAATCTTGGTCGGGAATTTTGTTACTGGTATGTCTACATTAGGGTAATTTACAAAAGACCCTACCTTAGTGTGATGGAATACAGCCCCATGTTCAGACCCTACACACTACTGTAATAATATTTGTAAAAGGTATGCCTTGTGAGGTATCATTTGAAAACCCATAACTTGTTGAACAGTAATACCATGTTAAGGTGCATGTAGCAACATTATATGAAAAGTTATGAACATGACTGAAGTATGTTTCCCACATACATTTGGGGAATGGTTAAACCAGTTTTTCAAAGACAAAGGGAAAGCTGATGTTCCAGACAGGTGTCAACAAAGCTGAAGGCCCATCACCTACCAAGTGGCCATTCAGGTTTGCAGCTGAAAATGCTTTTCAAAATGGAACTAGAAAACTATAAAAGGGAAGAGCAAACACCCATCTCTCTCTGCCTAGCCATCTAATTCTTTGCATCTGAGAAGAGAAAGGAAATAGCCAATGGACTCAGGGGGAAGGGTCCTGACAAAGTTCGTCAGATGGAAGCATGTGGTAAGAAACTTTGCTTTGAATCTAATATAGTTTGTGAAACTAGGCTCTAGAAAGCATTTTTATCTTATTTTCTTGTAAACATTTCTGACTTTCATGTCTCATTGCTTGTACTCACTTAAAATCTCTTTTTGTGGTTAATAAATTTGTTTTACTGTTTTATCTAATCCAGAGTGTTTAAATTAAAGTGTCTGGGTAACTCCACTGAAGTTGGTAAACTAGTATATATTATTCACTTAAAGGAATAACAGACTTAATATATTTGGATGGTCCTGGAGAGGGCTGGGCAGTACAAGACACATTTCTGGGAGGAAATCCAGGACTGGGACTGTGTTGGGGTCACCCTGCAGTATAACCAAGGCTGGTGCACTCCAGAGTGTAACCCAAATGTGGCTGGCAGGCTTCAGTTACACACAGACATTCAGAGTATTATTTGCTTGCTGGAAGGCTGTTAGTGCGCAGACAAAGTTGGAGCTACTATCAGCAAGGTATTATAAGGCACCCAAGGTTGCAGGGCAGGGGTTACACAGCCCGTCACTTGTCTGCATTGCCCCTAAGTGTGTTACACTTAGCTCATAATGGTTGAGAGGGAGCTGGGTTAGACAAGGGTCCAGCAGCCAAACCCATTTTACCACTTGTACACTCACTGAACTTCCCCTGAGTGGCACTGCCGGCATCCCAATGCTTCTTTTCCTGCCTTAGAATTGCCTTTTGTATAAAAATGCTGTGACAGGCACAGACTGGCCAACCTGTGTATGACCCATGACAACTTAACAAAGATGCATTGAAATGTAATCAAGACAATCTACTTGTATGTGAATTTAAAAGAGATGTACTAGACCAGCAATCATCAATCCATTTATTAGTAATAATAGAAATCCAGGGTAGATGTTAAGGGTAGATGTCTGTGTTTACCGATATGCTGACAGAAGTTTAAGAATGTAACCAAATTAGCTTGTAGATACTAATTCCTTTTCATGTCTTAATTGGCATAATTATGTATGTAACTGTGTCCGGCTAACCTTAAGATCAAAGATCTGAGACATTGCAGGCGTCGGGAAGCGGCAGCCAGCACATCCCTCGGCCCACGCCACTTCCCGCTGCCCCCATTGGCCGGGGGTGGCGAACCGCGGACAGTGAGAGCTGCAATCGGCCGAACCTGCGGACGCGGCAGGTAAACAAACCGGCCCGGCCCACAAGGGTGCTTACCCTGGTGAGCCGCGTGCCAAACGTTGCCGACCCCTGATCTAAGCTATAACGAAGGACTGGCTAATGGCCTTATGTGAATGAATCCAACTAGTTTACCTGTGTATACACAGGAAATAGAAGATTAACTTCAAAGCAAAGATCTGCATTGTCTATATTTCAGATAGAGGACATTTTGTTCAGTGCCTTAAACATTTGGTTCAAGGACTTCTACATAGCCCCATCTTTGTAAGAGACAATCAATATGGAATTGATCAAATCAATCAATATGGGGTTCATCAATCAATCAATATGGGGTTGATTCTTATTACAGGCTGTCAGTCAGTGCATTCTGACTAGTTATGCATTACTATTGGGGACTTGCCTGTAATCATCACGCTAATTTCAATAAGGACATTTGATCCTATCTAACCAGGGACTTCAAAAACCAAAAGCTTACACACATGCACACACTATTCTGCTATCATAAATTTAAAAGTGCAAGGCTAAAGAGATTTTTAAAAGCTGAGTTTGACTGCTCTACAAGGAATTTGAAAACTTGAATTATTTCTGTAATTTTCCTATTTTTTTAAAGGTCTGATTGAAACCATACATAATTTTTAATTAGCACTTAAACACACAGACATAATTATGCACTACAGCAATTACTGGATCAGATCATCTTCTACTCACAGTCTGCATATGGTAGTGTCCTACACATGCAGATCTCCCTTGTTCTATGTGGAGGTGCTTCCAGCCTCCTCTACAACACAGTCCTCATGTGGACCCAGCTGGGATCACCTGGGGTCTGCATTGGAAAAGGGGGAGGAGGCCGTGCAGGGTGGGACCACACTCTGTTACTCTCCCTCTCTGCACCCTCCATTCACTTGTGCACCTTACTAAGAAAAAGGGGCCACATTCCCAGACTGGATTACCTTTTTCACATAGTCCCTTCTGGAGAGTTCCTTCTATTCATGTTGCCAGAGAGTGTTAATACCAATGGGGGGAATAGAGCCAATGTGGAAGCACATGACCATTACACAGGTGGTCCTCACTTCCTGCAGACCCACCATTTTTGGGGGCAGAGCCTTGCACCTTTACTGCATGGAAGCAGGCTCAGCCTCCCAGATCAGATGAGTTAGTGAACTTCCATGCACAGATTTCCTCCCAAGAAAGCTCTCTTCCTTCAGTGCAGAAGAGGAAAACCTGGCCCATTATCACTAATACTCGTTACCAAATAATGTGTTGATTATTTTATTCATTAATAACGTCCCAATCTTCCTATTTCTAGTGTTAGAAATATACATAACAAGGGACAACTTCAGGCCAGGTGAAACCAAGTGAATTTGTCTGCTGGTAGCCAAATAGGGTTTTTTGTTTTGCTTTGTTTTTTAATTTTTCCTGCCAATGTTCTTGTTAGGAAACAATTAGAAAGTAAAGATCCTAAAACAACTTATCATTTGCAGATGAGGTAACATAAGCTGACCCTACCATAAGATTAGTATGATCTGTGTTTCTGTGCAGCCATATTACTTTTGTGTGAGATATCTGTCCTTGTAAATTAATACAAATAATAACTTAAGGAAAGCAGATGACATGGCTCAAGAACATTCTCAATATGCCTTATAAGTTTTCCTTTTTACAGCTGTTGCTCACATTACATTCTTTGCTTTCACCTCTCCCGTTGCTTGACTCAAATCTGGCATGTCAGATGCCAAATCCTGAACGGCAATGCTCATCCTTTGGATTAATTTTGTTAATTTACAATGAATTACACAATATGTTAATTAAAATTATCTAATGTTAATGAGTAGACATTGCAACCTGTTTACCTTCCTTTCAGAAAATTAACTAAATAGCAGCATCTGTTACACTGGAAATTATTATTGTTTAACAGGGACAAAACAGGCAGGAAATGCAAGATGATTAATGTTATATATTTGTGGTACAAAAGAGTAATTACTTTACTTAGAAAAACACCAGAAGAAGGTTTACTTTTTTCCTCCTGAATTAAATCTCCAAATGAAGTTATATTTTACTCTCACCACTTCATTAATTTTGGTAATTCTTTCCTTTATTGAATTCCTTGAATATTGTTATTTAATTCTGAATGCTCTGTAGAACTTGCTACTTAAACAAAATAACATCATGTTAATAAATCTTAAAGGACTACCATGAATTAGAAACTATTAAAACTCTTCTGTGCATTAAAGCCTCTCAGAAAGCATTGATAATGCTGAACACAACACAGAGACATTCTTGACTATGTTAATTTGATAGTTACCACCAAGAAACCTGCTATACATTATATAATCAGCAAACCAATGTATGAACAGACTTTTCCTCCTTGTTACAATGTGCTGCTCATTCTCTAGCAGAGTGGCCATTTGTGGACCAATTTTGTCATTATTTGCTAAAACAGGATAAAGGGAAAATCATAAATAAGAAAAAATACTTTTAATGGACATTATTTAAATTAGATAGAGCAAAGGTATGTTAAAATGCCTTTGATTTAGCAGCCTCTCACAATAACTCTTAAGGGCCCATACAGGGGTAGAAAGACTTCGTCACCTTTTAGTTTGCCCTTCAACAATGTCAGGGGAATCACACAAATTGATTGGAAGTCTAAATTTCATTATCTATATAGTATTCATTAGCATTTTGGGGCGTTCCAGAACAGAGATTATGCTGTCATCCACAGCAACATACCTTTACCTAGAAATTGTGGGAAGTTGGACCAACTTGGTTGTATTTCAGTAACTGACAAGTCATGAATGATGTTGATGTACAAAATATAGCTAAAAATAAAACTAAAAAACTTTAGTTAGGGAGGCTGATGTCAAAAGAAACACAACAATATTAGGCAAACATCATGATACTAAAAGAAAAAGGCAATGAGAACTTGGAGAACTCATCTCAATCATAAAAATATGAACTTTGTAAACTGCAGAAGGCCTTTAAATTGAGAACCAATGTGTATGGATGTGATAAGTGTTTACTCTAGATTTTCAAGTCTGAACTGGAAAATTCCATTAACGTTGTGCACTTGTCAGGGCAGAGAAACATTAGACAAAAGAAATACCAGCACAACAAAGTTAGTAATGCTAGTGAGGAATATCCTGTCTACACTACAAGGATGAAGCAAACCTTTACAAACAAAGCATCCCCTGGGCAATGAGAATGTAGGAAAAGGAGTTTATGGATAATTAGGTATTCATAAGTATTCTGCTGCAAACTGGTTTAAGATTATGGGTCTAGGAGAGTAAGACAGAAGGTCAAAGTATGAAATTTAGTAGAAAGTAAAGAGGAAAAAAATGGTTAGACCCTGAAGGAAAACATTTTGTGACTACACAGCTTAAAAGATTTTTTCACAATGCTTTTTTTGTGTTTTATTTATATAAATTCATGCATTAACATTTCCTAGTTTCATCATAAGGAGCCAATATTTATGAATATTCACAAATTATTCTTGTGTGTAACCATGAATACACATTATTAAACCATGAATGGTAAATGATATAGTTTAACCATAAATATTTATGGCCTATATGAAATTAATCATGAAACCTTTAATGATCTATTATCCTATCTACATTGACAGTTCTCTTATTATGGGTTTACTGATGCAATATGCTGAAGAAATAGCCACGATTTATCATGGGTTTTGGTGCACCTTCAGACTTACCAGTCCTTTCCATTTCAAAAGAAGTGAGTATTGATTCCTTTTAAAGGTTAAGGAAGAGGGCAGTCTAACTTCCCAAAATACTTCCCTCAACCCCATATCCTACAGTCCCAGAAACCAAACTAATATAAACCTGCTTCGAGAAGGAAAAACAAAGAACAAATATTCTCCATCTTGATCGGGGAAAAAATAGTCTTACATAATACATATCCTTACTAAGCATTTTGAACCTTTTGTTCAGATTTTGCTCAGGAATCAAATAACAATATGTCAAGGTTTTGAAGCAATATGAAACTAGCATCATAAAGGGAAATCCTCTGGTATAACTTTGCACAAAGTTAAATGGAAAAATACGATAAAGATTATCATATATATCGTGTATATATATACACACACATGCGCACACACACACATACATGAACAAGAGAAACAGAGAGATATAAGAAATTCATATTGTATGAACAAGGCTTCAGTTTGCAGGAGATATGAACTATTCACTGAGGGAATATAAGAATTTTCACCTGTATATGAACTCTTATGTCAATGGCGAATTTATAAATCATGAAGTTGCTTTCTAACCAGAGCAATATGTCCTTAGTTACCTACATGTAACAGCAGTCCTTCCCTACACAGTAGTAATGGCAAGTACTCCTATGTATTCCCTTCTCCTCTAAGATACAACTTTAAACAAATAATGACCTCACTTAGACCAGTGCAAATATGGAATAACTCCATTTAAATCAATAGTTACTTCAGTTTAAGATTATAATCTGGATCCTGTGGTTCAATAACAAAGGCCTTGTCTACAGGGTAAATTAGTGCAGTGTAAGATAGGATGTGAATTTAAAATGCTCATTATTCCACACTAACTCCCAGTGTGGACAGTCTTACTGTGCATTAAAAATGGCAATGTCTGTGGTTTAGCTTAAACCACACACAGGGGCACTTTTAGCATGCAGTAAGAGTACGCACATTGGGAGCTAATGTGGAATGGCTAGTGCTCTTTAAATTCAGGGGCTATCTTACATTGCACTAACTTCACTATGTAGACAAATACTAAGTAAAAGGTTATAAACATATGGTGCCAGATACTGCTCTCACTTACATCAGTGCTACCATACTGAAGCCGATAGAGTTGGAAGGATGCAGACAGGGTAGAAGATGACCCAGAGTAAAAGCTATTGGTTTGATCCTGCACTCCTTTGTAAGACAAAACTACTTTTGTTCCCTATCCTCAAAAAATGTTTTTAATATTAACTGGTGTTTGAAAGTATATAATAACTACCTTATTACACTGAAAGATCTAGAGGCATAATACTGTGTGCAAATTCCAATTATTAAATACATGCTGTGATGTTCAAAAACAGCACTCCATATATATATATACCTTTCTAACATCAGTCATTTTCTTTTAATTCTCAAGTGTGTATTGAAATTAATATAACATCTCTGTTCTAAATGGACTCTTGGGAACTTCATTCAAGTGTTATCGGATAGAATTCTGCCATTGCAATTTTTTAATATTTACATTTCTATTAATTTTTACAAATAATACATATACTAAAATACCAGATTCATCATCATGTTCAAAATAAGTAAATAAGTTTAGGATAAAGGTAGAGGAGGGGAAGTGACATATCTATCTTCAAAGTCTACATTAATCATAGACCTCCAAAAAGTCAGCCTACATTGCTTTGAATTTTTGGGGCATTCCCCTTCTGCAAAATGCTAGTTGTTCATTAGCTATGAGGTCTGCCATATCACTAAGTTAGTCATCAGTGTTTGGTAGGGATTGACTTTTCAATTTTTGCAGGATTAATTTTTTAGTGACCAATGCTACACATTAGAACCACACCACCTAGTTACTAGGTAACCTCCAGGTATCAGGAATATATCTAAGAATGGAACTTAAGGGGAAGGGCTCCAATTTAGCATCCAATATCAAATTGGTCTTTTGACCCATTTCATACCAGAGATTCTTGAGGCAGGGGCACTCCCAAAACATATGAGCTAATGTAGCACCCAGGGAATTACACTTCCAACAGCAGTCAGCATTTATGCGGCCCATAGCTATTAGCCTATGTGGGAACCGGTATATTAAAAAAAAAGTGTCTTTTGGTGAATAAGCTGTAGTCTCAAGTCTACAGTTGCTTTTTTAACATTAACATTTTAAATATTCTAATCCATTAGGTTGGAGATAATTGGAGAGTTGCTTGTAATAGAGATTTGGATACTCAACTATCAATTTTTGGTAGAGTTTTTGGGGTCAGAAGATTTTAAAAGGATACCATTGGCCAAGTAAATCCAGGAAGTTTCCTCCAAAATAATAAAAGTTCTTGACATTTCCTTTTCTTTTTAAAGGTGGCATAAGAGATGATATGACCTCTGATGAAGGCTTTAAAGGCTTCCCTAAGTGTGGCATCTGATGAAGCAGTGGGGACATTTAAAAAAAAATCTAAATCCTGCTGGATAGAGTTAAGAAATGATGTATCAAACAGCAGAGAAATATTTAATTTCCACATCTTAGTTGGGGATGCAGACCTTGGTGGCCTAAAAGACGTATATATAAGAGCATAGTCAGATATAACAATAGCACTGATGCCATAATCAGTGACCGAATAGATCCAATCTTGTGCCACTAAGAAATAGTCCAATCTTTAACATGTTAAATGAGCTGCAGGGAAAGGGGAAAAAAAACAAACAAAAAGCCCCACTAGAATCTCTGGCCATAGGATTACCCAATCTCCACACATCCTGTAAGCCTAAATCAGACATGTATGTATGAAGTACCTAACGTGTTTTTTTTTTTTAAGAGATAGAGAAGATGTATTAAGGAGTGGTCTAGAGTTTTGTTAAAGTCTCCACTATAATAATATGATAGTGACCCAGGTCATTTATACTTAAAAATTTATGGAAAAAATTGGGATCATTCTGGTTTGACTGGTAGAGATTGGCAAAGATGACTATAGAATTCCCAGTTTCAGCCTGGAGGACAGTAAATCTCAAAGGGGGGTTAGCTCTGAACCCAAAGGTGGTGATTTAAATGTCAACATTGTAAATTATTTCACTGATGTTCATGTGGGCAGAAACATTCAGTGAACTTGCTTACCCCACAGCCCCAAACTAACTTCACCACAACAGTTTATACAATTCAGTTATGTGCTGTCGATACAAAACTGAAAATAAGAGGCTAGCAGAAAATAAATTGAATTTTAAATTGAATATGCAATTAAGTATAGTACAGTATATACTCGTTCATAAGCCAAATTTTTTTAGTAAAAAAGGGAAGCACCAGAGATGGGGGTCAGCTTATGAATGGGTATAGAGAGGGAGAGGTGGGACACAGCCCCTCCCCCCAACAGAGGAGGCAAGGAGAGGCAGCACAGCCAGCAGAGCCAGAAGGGAAGAGGCGGGGCCAGATTCTCTCTGCTTCTGGCCACGCTGCTCTCTCCCCAGCCTCCAAAGCAGCTGCAGCTCCAGGGCTGGCAGGCTGCAGCCGTGCCGCTTGGCCCCGCCCCCCAGAGCAGGCTGTGGCCGTGCCGCCCAGCATGCCGGAGCAGCTCCAGCCAGGTCAGAGACATCCTTCCCTGGCCCTCCCCAGACAAGGTTTGAATGGATGGGATGGGGAGAGTGTGGGGGTCCTGGGCTAGGGCTAGGGTCATGTGGGGGGTGGTCACAGGGGTTACTCCCCTGACTCCCAGCTTCTCCAACCCCAAAAATTTCCCCATCAGTTGCTGTCCCAGCCCGTCAGGTTAAGCAGCTGGCGTGCCAGGACACTTTGTTTACTTAGGTTTACCTCTGTGCCTGTGGACGCTCGAGGTAAACAAACCATCTCAGACCACCAGCGGCTTATCCTGATGGCCCAGGAGCCAAAGTTTGCTGACCCCTGAATTATAGGGTTGGCTTATGAATGGGTTATAAAAATTTTCCATTTTTACTTATCCATTTTGGGGGGGATCAGCTTATAAACGAACCGGCTTATGTTCGAGTATATACGGTAAGTATAGTATTCCTTTAATTATTTATGTTCATGGTTAATTAAATAAAAACCTCAGTTTTAAACAAATTTAACTAAAGCTGCCTGAGAATTTCCAGACCTTCGGTCAGACACTCCTCTGATGTAAATCAGCATAACTCCACTGATGTCTGTTTACACCAGCTGGGGGTGTGTGACCCATTCTCCCAGAATTAATGTGCAATTAACCGTGAAGAAAACACAACCTTATTTATGTAGATGGAGTATGGTGTGGCTATAGGGTTTCCACCTCTGAGGTACAAAACAACAGGACATGGGGGTGGGCACACTGGACCGGCAAGGGACAGCAGGGCTTAGTGCTGCTCACTCCGTGCACACTCTGCACATTGTATTGTTTAAAATGGTGACACACTGAGGAGCATTAGGAAAGAGCGCTGCACCATTGTTGGGCCCTGCATCCCTCTCTCGGTCCAGGCCTGAGGAAAATGCCCAGGTGTCCTCTGCCGTGGCCTCACATGCAGGCAGCCCATCTGCTTCACTCCAAGGTAGGCCATGAGTCTTCCTGCCCATAGGGCACAGACTCACCAGGCAACCAAACCAAGACAGCCCCTTCTATGGAGGAAAACCAGGAGGGAAAGGTGTGCTGAGGGCTAGGGAATGGGATGTGACAAAAAAACCATGGCTTTTAATGCCCTAGGAAAATTTACAGATTTCCCAGGACAGCTACCTCAAAAAAGGGATGATCCTCAGGAAAATCTGGATAAGTGCAACCTTATGTGGCTGGGGAGGAGGGCTCATTTCTTTTTTGCCACTAGTAGGCATTATATTGCATCAAAATGGCCTGCATGAAATATATTTTTACTGAATTGTGATACTCCTAGACAATGGCTTTAGCTTCTTCCCGTCATGCAATATTTTGTCACTCAGTATTTTGTCAGCTGGCCAAAAAGATATTGCATAGTCCACTTTGCACTAGCCAGTCTGAATCTTATAAACCTCATCTACAACCTTAGTTTCAACAGCACCACTAGCAATAGTGAAATGGGAGAGAGCAAAAAAGCCCATTTTGATTAACCATTTCAACAGTGTTTGACAGGTGCACTTCTGAGTTTGAAATAAATGAGTAAGTGGTTTCTGATCAACAAGAGGTTTGATAGGCATACCAAGGGCCTGACTCAAAACTTTCTATAATCAAAAGGTATCTTTTCGTTGACTTTAATGTGCTTTGAATCAGACACTGAGTTACTTTTTATTATTGTGTGTAGATCTAGCATAAACAAATACAGACATCCATCTTCACTGGGACTTCCAAGTAATGGCATGTCAAGCTACTGCTGTCAATATGTCTCCTATTAATTTCCCATTTGCACCATAACCAACCAACCAACCCTTTTAACTTTTAATCTGCAAAGTGAAGCTGCCCTAACTTCAAAGTCTAAATGTGATTTAACAGGGCCAGTACAATATTTCTTCATTCCCTGCCTTTCATCTCGAGTGACCAAGTTTATGTTCTGACTCAATGAAAACATTATGAGTCCAGTGTGCATTCACTGAGCAAATATAGTTGGAGCTCAGCAGTGAAAAGACCATGATTAGACCCAATTAAAAAAAAAAAAACCTAGCAAATGTGACCCACTGTTTACTAAACAGCTACTGACTTGAATTCATTAACATTTTCACTGGTATTATACATAAACATATATTTCAATAAAGGTCTTGAAGACATTCATTAGTATCATACCTTCAGTGTACATTTTTAGACTGTGTGAGGCATTCAGATATAATAGTCATGAGCACAATATAAATACCCTAGATTAGTACCCATATATACTTGTTCATTAGCCCGTTCGTTTATAAGCCGACCCACCAAGATGGTTAGGTAAAAATAGCAAAAACTGTATGACCCTTTCATAAGCCGACCCTATATTTCAGGGGTTGGCAAACTTTGGCTCCTGGCCCGTTAGGGTAAGCTGCTAGCGGGCCTGGATGTTTTGTTTACCTGGAGCATTCGCAGGCATGGAGCCCCTCAGCTCCCAATGTCCACGGTTTGCCGTTCTCAGCCAATGGGAGCTGTGGGAAGTGGCGCACCACTTCCCGCAGCTCCCATTGGCTGGGAATGGCGAACCGCGGCCACAGGGAGCCAAGGGGCTCCATGCCTGCAGCCACTCCAGGTAAAAAAAATCACAATATATTAGATATTCAACTCAATGATTCCATAGAGTTTAAAATCATCAAATTTTGGTGTAGACCCGTTTATAAGCCGACCCCCGCTCTTTGATTAGTCACTTTTTTACCAAAAATATTCAGTTTATGAATGAGTATATACGGTACATTACTCCTTCTGCTGCTCATACAGCCTTATCTCATTAAAGCAAAAGCTTAAATATAATAATGGATAATCACCATTATCTCTTCTGAATTATTGTTATTGTCATTATTTACAGAATACAGTAACTCCTCACTTAATGTTCTCCCACTTAACATTGTTTCAAAGTTACGTCGCTGCTCAATTAGGGAACATGCTCATTTAATGTTGTGCAATGCTCTCTTATAACGTCGTTTGGCTGCCTACTCTGTCCACTGCTTGTAAGATTCTGTGAAAGAGCAGTGACTTTACAAGGGAGCATTGCACAAGTTCCTCTTCTCCGCCTCCTCCCCCTCTCTCCCAGCACTTCCCCCACCGCTTAGGACTTTCTGGGAAGGAGGGGGAGGAGGGGGGATGTGGCGTGCTCTGGAGAGGAGGTGGAATAGGGGTGGGAAGAGGTGGGCCTGGAGTGGAGCAGGGATGGGAAGAGGTAGGCCTGGAACATCCCCAAGTAAAGTTGGCACCTGTTCTTCTCCAGGGAAGCTGCTGCTGCTGCTGTGAAGGTGCTTCTTAGCATCCTTGCCTGCAGCGGGCTGTGTCTGTGTGGGGTAAGCCAGGACACTTCCTAACCACAGTACAGTACTGTACAGTATATAATGTCTTTTGTCTGCCCCCAAAAAATGTCCTTGGAACCTAACCCCCTGCATTTACATTAAATCTTATTGGAAAATTGGATTTGTTTAACATCGTTTCACTTAAAGTTGCATTTTTCAGGAACTTAACTACAACGTTAAGTGAGGAGTTATTGTAACTGTAATAGGCCTTAAAGTTCATTGAAATTCAAATACACAACCTGTTCTCCCTGAGATCTTTCAACTCAGAAATCACTTTTTATTTGAAATGAACATGACCTTGGATTGAGTGAAGCAACGTTAAGTGACCAGTAATGGTAACTGCCTCCATAGAACTTTATAAACTTAAAAAAAAATAGCTCAACTAGTATTTTTATTTAATCTACAGGACAGATTCTGATAGACCAGGGGTCGGCAACTTCTGGCTCGCAGCTTGCCAGGGTAAGCACCCTGGCGAGCAGCGTGCCAGAGGTTGCCGACCCCTGTGATAGACTATATACCAGTGAAAAGTTAATGAAATACCGTGAGTGAAATTAGAAATTGGCCCAGTTCACTATAGAATTATTAATTCACAAAAGGTTTGGTGAACATTTAGCTGAGCTGATAGGTTGTATAAAAGTCAAGGCTTTTTTTCTGTTTTTAACTTTTGTAGCTATTATGCCAGATATTTAAACCCGACAAGTGAGGGAAAAGATTAATAATCTTTTCCTCCATTTTATGGTCTATATTAACTTTTTGCTTGAATTATCAAGTTCCACATTAAAAGTATACAAGACACCAGTATTTTAAGGAGTTAAGAGACCAAGAAGCTTATTGGAGGTTTAACAATATTTAAATACTATTGTCTAATATGAAAACTGTGTGCTAAATCAATCACTGCTGTTTGTTTGTTTTTTTCAGATCAAGGAAACTATACCTGGCATGAGTGTGCCCCAATATATTTTTGTTTCAACTTTTATATCACTTTAATTACATCTTTTTTTTAAAGAATTCTTTGCTTTTTGGAAGATTAATGTTTAGAGAAAATATCATGCCAGCATAAGAATCAGTGTGCAAACATGCAGAAAAAATCATACTATATATGTTCTTGACTGCAGCCAATTGTTACACTTCCTTCAGTAGAAGCTGGTTTAATTCTATCACCTACTACAATACTAAAAATTAATTTTAAAGAAATTCATTGGATTGACCAAAGGTTGAGTTTTATTACAATACAGGTCTGTCGCATCTTACGCGCATTTAACATGCACGAATTCAGCTTTACACGGTCGGCAAAGACAAAAAAAAGAGAAAAATAACAATTTAAATACTGTTCCTGTAGTGCGGGCGATTCTACCCGCCATTACACTCAATGTAATTTTGACTATACGCAGTTTTCGCTTTACGCGCTGACAGCGGAACGTAACCCCAGCATAAGATGAGACAGACCTGTAATGAGAACTGTAATGAGGATCATAACAGCATAATAATATGTTACCTGATTGGAAGCATTTGCTGGTTGAAAAAGCTCTAATAAATATTTCTTAACAAGGTAAATTAGGAAACATCCAAATGAATTCTTGCTTTTAAGGTTTTCGAGTCCCATTTAGAAACCACAGATGTAATAACATATTATAACACATAGTTTATTCAATGATATGCAAGGCAGTTATTAAAAAAAAGAACAAAAAATAAACTGACCTGAAAAAGTTTGCTTTTACTCACACCTTTTCTTGTGCTACCATAGCCGCTGGAGCCCTCAAAACTGGGTGCATTCAATGTACAAAAATAGTGCACAGGCAAAAATAATTTTACAAGGTCAAAAATGAAACATACCTAAACCTGCTGTTGTCATATATTAACTTGTCCTCTGAGGGTCAGAGATCTGGAGAAAATTAGCTGTAAGAGTGGATTATATAGGAATCCATATTCGTCCAGGGAGAATGGGGTATACCCAATTTAGGGGGTATGTTCTTATTGCATTAAATTGTGAATTCTTTTTTACCTGACTAAGGCTGGTTGGTTGTCATAATAAAAAAATGGAAACATCAGGATAAAAAATGCAAAAATAAATTTAGAAAATCCATTATATGCATACAAATGCCAGGCATGTGAGAGTGACATCTGATTGAGGCTATCATAATGACCGGTAAAGGGTGGCATTGCTTTGTGGAAGTGTTACATGTTGTGCTCAAATACAACAGTGATGACCATGGTAAAAGAAATTCTATAGAATAGAATAGAAAATTGAATTACAATGGTAAGGAGGAATAATTGGTCCTATTTGTACCTAAAGACGAGGTACAAGAAACGGAGTTCATATCTAACACACAAGGGTAAAGTTATCATTGTATCTCCCATTTTTCTGTGCAAAAGAACAACAAACATGCAGTTTTTAGGTATGCCAACAGTACACTTACCCATGTGTTAATTAAAGTTAGCATAATATTTGTGATGAATCCAATATGGTAAAAGTGTGTATTGCAGTGAAATAAACCTCCATGTTTTATTTTTAATGTCACCCACTGTACATAGTACCCTGTGTGGTGATGTGTTAACAATTAATTTCTCACTATATACTATTTCATTTAAGCCTCTAATATCTAGCACCGGGGACTTGGAAATTCACCCTTTTTGCAGCATGATTCCCCTGAAAACTTTGGTAAAATAACAGGAAAAATGAGCCATGAAACAGCTGGTAATTCCAGCAGATGTCCTGATTGGTTGCAAATGGAACCAATTACCAAGGGGTTCCCGATTACAATATTTTAATATCAAAACAGCTTTGCAGGGGATCAAAAACATCATCAGTGCTTACCTACTCTTCTTTGAATTGTGTAGTTTTTCTTTGGCTACACCTATTCCTAATTTATTAAGCTAACACTGTAATTTAGCTGTGATTTTATCTGGCACATGTATATAGTTTCTGAAACTACAAAAAAAATTATTCTTCTGTGATCTGCACTATACTCTGATCTGCCGTGCTTGTCTCTACTGTGCACTCCTTTGGGTGTAGAATTCCCACATATGTACATGGAAGTTATGTGCATGAAATGAGTGGAATATGTACTGTAGAATTTGCCAAAGGGAGCTGCAGTATGAATTAAAAAGAAGGATTTTACCTAGCTGAGGATTTTGTACCATACATAACTCAATTCCCAGAAGTAATGTATTTTACCCATAATTCTTCCTCAAAGTAGACAACGATGATTGACTAATGATCAAATGTATAGTGCTGGTGCAACAATGTCGCTCTTAGACATATGCAGGAGTGCAAATCGACTTCTGGCTGGCCTCAGCATCAGAAAAGCTAAAGATGACTTGCAGCTGCCTTTCCCCCACCCCTAGTCTGAGCTGAGCCAAGCTCAGCTGGACCTGAGGATATGGCCTACAATCTGCAGAAGATGCAACACAGAAGTAGCAACATGAAACTCCCCCCAATCTGACCCAACAATTAAGTTTGGATAGAACTCAAACAATAAAGGAGGGAAAGTCACTTCCAATCCAAAATTGGCCTAAAATCTTACTGTTTGCTTTAGCCTATTCTTGGAGTTGAGTCCTAACTCATTACAGCATCTTTCCTCTCTTCCCTAACCTTAAGTAGTTTGTAAAAATACATTTCAAAATATTTACTTTTTAAATAAATCGGTTATTTTTTCTGTTATTCCCTTCTATTTCCAAATATCATTTCCCTTTTTTGCCTATTCTATAAAAAGCTATCTTTCTATTCTATCTTTCTTTAATTTACTCTCTCTTTACTTTGTCAGTGGAATGCTATGTGAATATTAGAATTTGAGCCAAAGAAAAAAATATTAAAGCAAAACTGATTTCTAGGTAGTACATTGATGTGAACATGAAAAATACCAAATACTACACATTCCTAATAACATACTTTAATTCTATATTTTTGTCTTGGTTTACATTGCTCACTGAAGGTTCTAGTTCAGCAGAAATTATCTGCACTACAAAAACAGCTAAATTAACTAATTTAACATTTGCAAAATCATGTTATGATATTCAGCAAATAAAACCGTTTGCAAGAAAATAACATATAAAATAGTAATAATCTTCAGCCACACCACCTGGAGGTGTGATGCCATCAGATTTCATAAACTAAACAGATTTTGATCTGGAAAGCACTTGTACAGTAAACTTCCAAAGGAAGACTAAGACCTAGGTACTACAGGAAGTGGTGGAACAGTTTCCCTCAGAGCTGAATTAATGCCCGAGCATTAGGGTATTAGGAGAGCTTTCGTAAAATCCACTAACTTTTTCACATTCCACAGACTGAGGTATGAAGATTTTAACATTATCAATAGTGAAGATCAATAGAAAAAGAAACCTTCTTGAGGTTGCATACCTGCATATTTGTAAGTGTAAGCTATCCTTTATTTGAACTGGCATATTGTCACCAAACATGTCATAAGATTTCTCTTTGCCAAAGCAATCATTGCAAGAGAAATGCCAAGTGAAAAACTGCCAAGAGACGACAAAAGAAGCAATAGAGAATTGTTGTCATATGCCCAAGAATTAGTGGATGCCAAAGGTAAAGTATATTATATTCTACGGTCAAGGCCGATGGCGGGGGAGTACAAATTACTGGGGCCCGGCAGTCTGGAAGGGGGCCTGGGGCTCGGCTTTCCCCCCCTCTCGTCGGCCCTGTTTAGCCGGTCTGCCCTTGCTGGGGGGCCCGGAAAAATTTTTTCACCGGGGTCCGAACCCGCTCTCGGCGGCCCTGTCTACGGTAAGGGGGATATCCCAGAATGACAAAACATACTGTGTTTGAGCAATCTACTAAGGCATGTACTAGGATTATCCCATCATAACAAAAGGACATATTCACCATGTCTCAACATCCATCAATTTATTTACAGAACTACCTTATCACAGCAGGTTTTAAGTATTCTGATCTGGAGCCTATAAATGCCTGCTGGCATGTTCTTAACAAGAATGAGCAGACAAGAAATGTGTTTGCCACTACAAAAAAACAAACAAACAACAACAAAAAAACACTTGTCAACCACTCACATGTCACTATCTGCTATTATCATTAAGTTTGTAACAAGTTATCCATTGAGCTTGAGAATGCAGAAGTTTTTTTTTTTAACAGTTAGGAATATAGTTGAGATTTGTTGTTCCATAAAACTATTTCAGGTTTCCGTCTAAAAATATGTTGTTCTATGGGTTTTTAAAAAGTTGAATCAATTGAGGCCATCAGTGTCTCAAGATGGACAACAAAACCTTGAGGAATCCCAAATTAGCAGACAACTTTGAAAACTGCTATATCTGTTTCCCCATCTGCAAAATGAGAATTTATAATCCTCTCATCCCATAGGGATAATATGGGTTCATTTGGATACATTGATTTAAATTTGTAAAGTGTTTTGTCAATTTTACTGCCAATTTGTATTTTTATCTCTACAGATTGATTGTAAATAGTTTGCAGGGAATATTCAGTAGTCAACACTTAAAATCTGAGTTGTTTTGCTTCAAGCCAGAAGAGACCATTATGATTATCTAATACAGGGATTGGCAACCTTTGGCACGCGGCCTGCCAGAGTAAGCACCCTGTTTGTTTACCTGACGCGTCCGCAGGTTCGGCCGATCGCGGCTCCCACTGCGGACGCGGCAGATAAACAAACCAGTCCGGCCCGCCAGGGTGCTTACCTTGGTGGGCCACGTGCCAAAGGTTGCCGATCTCTGATCTAGTATGACACGAGCCATGGAATTTCACCCAGTAATTTTTGCATCATGCCCAATAACTTGTTTAGTTGAGATTAGTCATATGGTATTGTTTCCATTCCCTAAGTGGACAAGCACAACTCTTATAATAAGGAGGACTTGATGAAGCCACTATGGCTCCAAGTATCTCAGAGAGAGGCAGAAGTTAGAGTAAGGCAGTACACAAGCAGAACTAAAGAATTTTATAAAATTTAACCCTTTTTCTTGCCTGGGTTAGACAGTTCTTCTCAAAGCACCATTCCAGAAAGCAGCAAGATTTGTTTATCAATGTAAACCAGATCAGGCATTTTATGTCTAACTGGGGCTCAGACAATCTCCAAAAAACAATATTCATTAACTTTGCTTTGTGTTAATTGTGTCACAGTGGTTTCCAGATCAGATCTTCTCAGTTCATAAGCAAAAATGTACTTTTCTAACTACCAGCTCTGAGGATCCACCTCTAGATACAGAACAGGCTCTGAATTTCAAACCCCTTTATAGTTCTGTGTTTGGATCTGGGATGTACTCACTGTAGTAACAGGGAACTTCCATGAAAGCTGAATCTAAAGTTTTGGTCCAACTCTATTTTTATATATAATTGTAGATGTAGACAGTAAAGTAAGCAGATATGGTCCATTATAATGGGGGGAAAGAGTCAAGCAGATCATAATTTAACTGTGAATATAAGTATGATTCTGCATTCTTTTCACAGAGTACACAGGATTGGGCCAATAGTATGCAATAACATGCATCTGACGAAGTGGGTATTCACACACGAAAGCTTATGCTCCAATACATCTGTTAGTCTATAAGGTGCAACAGAACTCTTTGTTGCTTTTTACAGTATGCAGTAAGTTACATTACATGGTCTCTATTTGAATGTGACTGGTAGTTTTGACTCTAACAAAAGGGAGATGGAAGTGGGGGGTGGGAAGTTTATGGGAAACCCATAAATCACAAACACCACTCTCTTAATTAAAAAAAAAACAACTTGTTTTTTAAACAAACCAACTTTCCTTGCATTTCAGAGAATGCACACAACACAAAATCATATATCTTGGGAAATATTTTAAAAAGTCACAGACACATGTCTCATTCTCCAGTAGTGGAAAAGTTACAAATATTTAATAGGGAAGACTGGAACATAATGCACAGGTGCATAAAGGGCCTGACCCTGAACCTATGAAAGTAAATGGGAGTTTTGCTTTTTGGTTACAATGGTGGTAGGATCTGGCCCATAGTATGCAAAATATAAGTACTAACATAAAAAATTTCACTGTGAATGTTTGACTGTATTTCTATATGAATTTAATGGATGGATATTATAATTTAACATAGCATACCTGGCAGTTGATATATTCATGTATCATTGTTGTACCTTTAGTCTAACTTTGAATTTGCTTTATTGGTATATAAGTGCTAACCGATAGCATTTTATTGATATTATTAGAAAACAAAATATAGTATGCAGCAAGTGGGATAAATATTAATTTATTTGCTTATTCAACAACAGCCAAATAAAATTATAATCTTGTATTCAAATCTGGATTTTACTGAGTCTAGTTCCATTTAAACAAATTAAATTTTTTGTTGTATGTGAGATATATATCTGTCAATATATCTCTGAAATACAGATAACCCAAGATGACCACTAGAATCTTTGGTTGAACACCTCCAAACTTGTCAAGGAGCGCTGGTACACCTCTACCCCGGTATAACGCTGTCCTCGGGAGCCAAAACATCTTACCGTGTTATACGTGAAACCGCGTTATATCGAACTTGCTTTGATGTGCCAGAGTGCACAGCCTCCCTCCCCTGGAGCACTGCTTTACCGCGTTATATCTGAATTCGTGTTATATTGGGTCGCGTTATATCGGGGTAGAGGTGTATATACATTGTGCTATGCATTTCTGTATTGTTTCATGGAGAAACTAATATGGTTCAGACACAAAACCACATATTCATGCTCAGTTTTTATATATGCTTATAATTTATTGTTACATATATGGAATATGGTAGAATCTAGACTCATTATATTACCAAAATTTATTCTGCTGGAAGTATGGCAGCATAAAAAATAGGCAGTAAGGATTTTACAATGCACAGGATATTCAAAATAAAGGTTGACCAAAAAATGATGTTTCTTGCTATTGGATTACATTACATTTGAACAGTAATTACTAAGCAAATAGATGTTAGTACTTTTGGGGGGGTTTCTTTCCCTTCCGCAGAATGGCAAATGATTTGGGTGAAAAAGTGCAAGCGCACTATTGTTCACTAATTGCATCATATGGCTAAGTCTGATAATATGTTTTAGTGGATCTAATGTGATGATACATATGCCAGCAATTGTAAATTTTCCATTCTAATCACTTGTATCAAGTTTTGTGTCATGAAACAACTGGCTTTGGTGGTATAACTTTCACATTAAAATATGAGAACCTTACTGCACAAATGCATAACAGATGGGTAGTAAGATGTACCATGTTATATGAAATCTCAGTCCATCTTAAATAAAAGGCATTTAAAGAAAAAAAAATAATGACACATTATAGAGATAGCAACAAATAGGCTTCCATACTGCTTGATTTCAACTTTGTCTTTCTTGTTTTCCAGTGACCGCACCCATCTGGAACTCTATGCAGCCCACAGAGACATCTAGTGGATGAACAATATACTACTAATTTATGTACCAATACAGGGTGTGTGTATCACTCTCACAGACCTTGCGAGGCAGGCCAGTCCTCGCTTACAGACAACCCCCAACCTGAAGCAAATACTCACCAGCAACTACACACCACACCACAGAAACACCAACCCAGGAACCAATCCCTGTAGCAAACCTCGTTGCCTACTCTGTCCCCGTAGCTACTCTGGCGACACCATCAGAGGACCCAACCACATCAGCCACACCATCAAGGGCTCATTCACCTGCACATCCACTAATGTTATATATGCCATCATGTGCCAGCAATGCCCCTCTGCCATGTACATTGGCCAAACCGGACAGTCCCTCCACAAAAGAATAAATGGACACAAATCGGACATCAGGAATGGTAACATACATAAGCCAGTAAGTGAACACTTCAATCTCCCTGGTCATTCTATTACAGATTTAAAAGTCACTATCATTGAACAAAAAAACTTCAGAAACAGACTTCAAAGAGAAACAGCAGAACTAAAATTCATTTGCAAATTTAACACCATTAATCTGGGCTTGAACAGGGACTGGGAGTGACTGGCTCATTACAGAAGCAGCTTTTCCTCTCCTGGAATTGACACCTCCTCATCTATTATTGGGAGTGGACTACATCCACCCTGATTGAATTGGCCCTGTCAACACTGGTTCTCCACTTGCGAAGTCACTCCCTGCTCTCCATGTGTCAGTATATAATGCCTGCATCTGTAACTTTCACTCTATGCATCCAAAGAAGTGAGGTTTTTACCCACGAAAGCTTATGCCCAAATAAATCTGTTAGTCTTTAAGGTGCCACCAAACTCCTTGTATTTGAAGACAGTAGCTGATTGGTGCAGGAATGTGGGTGGAGGGGTCAAGCCTAGAGCAGGTAGTCCCATTGATGGAAAAGTGTGGGAGAAAGGCTCTTTCAATAGCGAACCATGCAAAGCCTAAGATGACTGGTAACCAAAAGGTCTGAACACCAAGTCCTGCCCCACAGTGTGACGCCTCAACTCAATTTAAGGTGCCAATTTGTACAAGGATTCAGTACTGCTGCAGCCAGATAACACACATAAGCAGACATTATGACATTCTGGGGTGCAATCCAGACCAGTGAGGGGCTGTGTCACCTCTGCCCTGCAATCTGGGATGCCTCACAATGCTTTGCTGCTGTAGCTCCCAAGCTGGGATCCTCACAAACAGCCAAACAGCATGCAGGTTACACCCTGCATCTCTGTGTATAGCCACAGCCCTGGTCCAGCAACTCTGACCCTAGCAGCCTGTTCTAGTAGGAAGAGGACCTGAAACATAAGCCCTTGTATCAGAGGTCTGGTATGAGGCCTGAGGCAAAAGTAGTGGTCAAAGCTTTGCTGATATAAAGCAAAATCAGGCTGCGAGCTATAGGCAGGCCCTGCTCACAGAATCTGGCAAGAACAGGGCTGATATTGCAAAAACACACATTCCTAAGAGGTGCTAGGCACAGAGCACTCACACAAACACATTCCAAAAGGGTGCTATTAGAACACCTTTATACCAACACATTCCCTAAAGATAACAGGAACATGCTTGACCCATCCTAAAGATAAGGTCAGGATGACAGTGTGATGGATAGAGATATACAAGGTGATGGGCGGTAATAAACCAAGTTGGCAGTAAACCAAGTCTGTGAATTTATTGGGCAGTTCGATGGGAGCCTGCTGTATAGGCTATCTGGCCAGAGTCAGTACAGCATGCAGAGAGAACACACACACGCAGCCAAACATCTGACCACACTGGTGACCCCCGACCACTGATCTAGTAAGTAAGCGAGCTGCCCTCTGTAGGAATCACAATCTAACATAGCAGAAAACCATGTTAGGGAATCCCCTTAACCACTCCCTAAAAATCCCCACAGTATTTAATAAGGTATGGATGTGCTGGGTTGAGAGCAAAACAGGTCCATATGAATTTAAAAATATATAGTGAGGAAGAAACATGGAATGGAATCTGTAAGGCTAGTACAGAGACTGTAGCATTTAAATGTAGAATATTGCAAACTATAACCATGGCTGCTAAATGGTTAAGACAACACACCACCAGATAGATTTTAAGTAAATGCAAGTTATTAAAGTCAGAAATGGTTATAAGATAAAATACTTTCTAAACTTAACAAACTAGACTTGGTTTAAAGTGAAATTCTCACCAGAGGTTCCCAGTAACATTTGGAGCAGATCCTGACCTGAAACTTGGTCTGCAAAGTTCGTAGGCAGTTTCTTTCATCTTCTTAAGTGAACAAGAGAGATGGTGGGGGGGAATAATTTGGGGTGTTTTTGCCCCTCACTTTTATTGTTCAGTCACCCTCTGAAGTGCATTTTCCCAAGGGTTGCTGCTAGTTAAAGTTCATTCAAAAAGTGGAAAAGGTGACATGGTGTCTGGTGGTGAAAAGAGGTTGAATGCCATTCCTTCTCTCCTCTGTTTGCTGAAATGAAGATTTTCCATGTCTCCTATCTTCCCCCTCTCACTGTTAACAGGACCCTGTTTACAACTTATAGGTAAATTGAGGTAAACCCACATTCCTTTGTTTACAGCAGACCTGTTTAACAACTTTTCCCTAGGCAGGGCTGTGTGATTTTGAACATGTGCTAATAACATCATAAAGGGGGATTTCATAACTTTACACGTAATGTTGTTACATACATTTCACCATGATATTATTGACCAGCAAGTAATTAGTTTTCAAATGATACCTCACAAGATATAGTCTGCCCAAAGATTATTACAATAGTGTGTACAGCAGAGGCCCCCAAACTGTGGGGTGCGCTCGGATAAATGTTCAGGGAGCGCAGCTGGGGCCTGGGCCTGGGCCAGCCCCCATGTGGGGTGTGGAGGAAACACCACCCAGCTCCGCTCTTAGACCCATCCCCGGCTGCCGGCCCCATGCCCGGGCCCCCGGATGCTAGTTTTGGTCCCCGGCTGAGGCTCCGCTCCCAGCCCCATACTCGGCTGTGTCCCAGCCTTAGCCCCTTTAGCCCTGTCCACGTCCCCACCTCCCAGAGCCACAGCCCCACTCCCAGCCCAGCTCCCAGGGTAGGTGGAGGGGGCACAGCTGGGCAAAGGGGGGCATGAGGTAAAACATTTGGGTACCACTGGTGTAGGGTGTGAATATGGGGTGCCTTTGGTCAGAGACCTATTTAATCAAATTTGTCACAAGTCCTTCACTCACAATTCTGTTTGGGAAAAGTCCAGAATGGTGCTAAGGGTGATGCACAGGATGAAAGCTTTTGTGAATTAAAAATGTTTACAAAAGCAATGGTACTGATACTGAAATACACTGAGATGTGGTTCCTGCGGTCATACAGTCTCAGGGCAATGATTTTCTCTTTATTTATTTACAGTTCCAGATTGCACTAATCTATGCTCACACAGTGTATAAGAATACAAATAAATATTAAACTTCCCTACAATCCCAAACTCATCTCTGTCTCCCATGCCACAGACACCAAAAGGATAATCTATTCCTCTCTGTTCACAGGCCACTTTTCACACCTCTTAAAAAGCTGCTCATAGATACATATCATAGCCCATTTTCTGTGCAATTTCTGATACAACTTTCCTGTATTCCCACTTTTATGAACAGAATAGGATGATTGGAAACTATTAATTTGACTGTTTCTCCCTCTCTCTCAACTGATCATTTAAGAAGTTTTCATAATATATCTCCATTGTACTTTCTGCCACCTCAACATTTTATGAAACACAGTTCTTAGAATTCTTTCTTTGTAAATAGGACAAGTAATATTTGTAAAGCAGAAAATGCCATAAATCATAATGTTGCCATTTTGCACAGATGAAATTAGAAAGCAATATGACAATTTAATGAAAATAGAATGAAACTAACATTTAGAAATACTTTCATATTCTTATTGAGAGTTAAAAATGACGCTTTAGTATGCATAGCAAGACCAGTATCCAAACAAATTATTTTCTCTGTTCTTAAATATTGCTCCTCCAAATTGATTCTTTGAGACAGAAGAAAGCATTTTTGCTGTTGCTCTCACAGCTCTATCTTTCTTTGCTATAGATGGTGTAAATGAGTAATTGTCTGGCTATGCCAAAAGAAGGACAGGAGACATTTGACATGGGTTTAATCAGGCCGCAACTTTATTATTAGATGTCTGGGACTACCTGGAAGATAACAGTGTACAGTGCAGTTAACCGCATGTTTATTCCTTAATTACCCAGGGGGCTTTTACCAGCTTCCCCTCTTTCTCCATCCAGGTCCCTCCTGCAACTCCATTGCTGGGACCTTACCATACCCAGGGGGCTTCCACCAGCTTCCCCTCTTCTTCCATCCAGGTCCCTCCATCAAATTCATTGTCGGGACCTTACCATCCACCCCCGCCACCCTCATAGGAGGGTTAAGGTAGGCAGGGCCGTCCCTAGGCATACGCAGAATACGCAGCTGTGTAGGGCATCATGAAATTTGGGGCCCATGGCAGCTGTGTGCTGCAAACGTGGCAGCACCAGCTCCGGCGACCAGCCCTATCTCTCAGCCAGCCCCTCTAGGGGGGTGTGGGGCCCTGGACAACTCCCTCTGCACCGCCTCTTCCCCCCTGCTCCGCCCGCAGCCCGCCCCCATTCCACCTCTTCCCCCGATGACCCCGCATTCACTGGCAGCGGCGGGAAGTGGAGCAACCCGACCCCAGCCCGCTCTGCTCCGCCATCTCCCAGCCGCGTCGCTCTGCTTCCCACCGCCCATGAGTGTGGGGGGCAGTCCTTTCCCCAGCCCCCCTCCCCTCTCACACTCACCGGCAGTGGGAAGCGGAGCTGGGACCGGGTTATTCTGCTTCCTGCTCCCGGCCCCCCACTAATCCCCCAGGCCACTCTGGGCCTCTGGGGCCCCCCCAACATGGCCCCCCACAGCTCCTGCCTCCCCAGTCCCGCAGGCCTTGAGCGCAGCCCAGACCCTGAGGGTAGGAGCAGGTACTCGGGCTGCATAGGACATCATAATTCATCAGGACGGCCCTGAAGGTGGGTTATAAGAATGGGGGGTTGGCTCCCTGCTGTACCAATCATAGGAGTCCCCAACCACCACCCATTCGTTCCTTTAATGAACACCTCTTTTTAAGTGGCATTTATCTGATCACTATACCTTTCCTATGAGGTACTTGCACTGGACATCCACCCAACACTTAAATAATGAGTCGCGACATATGGCCTACCGCCTGTCATGCCATGCATGAACAGAGCCCTTCCTGAAACCCGCTATGGGGAAGGCGAAAACCCCCCTAACTGCATGGAGGGAGGGTGGGGCCTGCTTCAGCCTTGGTCCATGTAAAAAGGAAGACTTGAGGTGATGAGCTGCCCCTTTTAAACCCTTTTAAATCAGCAAGCACACTGACCCCTTTTTGCAGCAGTTTTCATCTTACCCCCAGCCCCAGCCATAAAGCACTGTTCCCTTCAATCGGCCAGGCAGCCAAACACCCCTCCTCCTTGCCCCACTTAAAGGTGCAGGGCGGTCAGTGTTCATGCACATCTTTTAAATGTCAGTAAATAATATAGAGTAAATTCTAGGTGAGACATCTGTCTGTGCTGACAGCTGTGTAAAATAGCATTTATTTTAATGTATTTCCATGGTCTAAATTTTGGTAGTGGGCACAGAGATTAACCAAGGCTCACCTACTTCTAAAATACCTTATTTGCCACAGGTGTAAAACTCTTTCCTCATCTTAAAGGGAAAATGCATTTTCTGAGTGCAGATGTATTTATTACGAAAGCTTGATAAAGTCTTTTATTGTAAATCCAAGGCTTAAGGGAGATATTTCAAACACTGAAAAATAACTTTTTAATCTTAAAAAAAGTATATGTGGCTATTACTATAGTGTGCCCAAGAGGAACGGACAAAATTGATCTAGTTAATTTTTGACCCACTTGAACACTGTTTATATGACTATGTTCATTGATCTAAAAGCTACTAGAACCAGGGACAAGTGTTTTAGATTAAATGAACTAATATACACAGATAAAAGTATATGTTTAAAAGTCCATTTCAGTGTTTCACTTTATTTGTATAACACAGTACTTCAAAGACACTATCATAAAAGGGAACAAAAAGTGACAAAGCAGAGAAAAAAACAGCATGCAATATGTGGTAGAGAATGGGCAGAATTCTTTTGAACATCAGGGAAACAGACATTCTAATTAAGCAAACAGAAATGCTAATGACAAAAATCTGATCTCTTAAAAACATTTTATTGAGAAAGTTCATATAATTTATAGATTTTTAAGGCCAGATGGCACCATTATGGTCACATAGTGTGAGCACCTGCATAACACAGGTCACAGAATTTCACCAATAATTCATGCATCTTAGTCCCTTTCTTGTGGTTGAGCTACAGCATATTCTTTTTTTTAGGAAGACATCCCATACCAATTTGAAGACTTCAGGTGATGGAGAATTCACCATATCCCTTGGTAAGTTGAATTGATTCCAAATACAGATAGACTTAAGTATAGAGTTGTGATGTGGTAAGTTTTCAAAACTAGCATTTCTCAAAATGTGTGGTGCACCCCCATGCAGGGATGCAAAAGACTGTTGGGGTCTGTGCATGTGTGTGTGGACAGACATCTTAAATGTAAGATTTTATTTTTAAAAGACTTTTATAACTGTTAAGGATGCAAAGAAACATTAAAATCTGACAAGAGTTTAACTGATGCAGCAATGTTTGCTAGAATTTACAGTCTCTCAGAAATATGACTTGCCACATTCATCTCAGTCGGGGGTAACTCAGATTCTAATGATGATACTTTATATCAACATTGCTAATTATTTCACTGCTGATCAAAACATGGAAGAAAGGAAAAGAAGAATCTTGTTACGAAGATATACACAATCTACTCTAATTCCTTATCTTGGGTAGGTCTTTCGAACCAGATGGTGAGGATGAAGGGTGGATGATTGATTTTATTTTCCTGAAGGGGGTGCTCAATTTTCAGAAGTTAAGAAAATGCTGCCATAAACAAACTAATCAGTGGGAGTTAAGCACCTAAATGAATGAGCATTTGGAGACTGTTCATAGAAGTTAATAATGCTGTCAGAATTCCCCCTAAATTGAGCTTCATCTCTCTTAAATTAATCTAAATGACAAATAAATAAAAACATACAACAAAGATTTTAAAATATTGTCTTGGTCTGAAGTTAACATTTGTGCCCAGTACCAAAATTTAGACTATGAACTATATATAGGGTTGTCTTGCTTCCAATGAAAGTGTCAAGACTGCTTTTTGAGCAAACAAATTACCCTCATACTTTCATTTAAGTTTTTTTTCCAAAATGACCATATCTTTTTGTGCTTTTGCTGCTGTGCAATAATAAAAAACAATGGGGGTGAGAGTCCATTATCTTTCTCCTCTTCTTCTTTTCATCCCAGAGCATCTTTGCAGATAGGGAGTGTGGTACAGAATCGCATTTGTTGTAGTGCATGGATTGTTCCTTCATTAAGCCCATATTAGTCAAATCTCTGCATAAGATGGCCTGCCATCTAGTTGGTGGTCAGCCTCTAGGTCAGACTGACCTTGTCTGTGTTTGCATTATTTCTGTTGGCATCAGATCATCTGTTTGTTTTCTGCAATGTCCCCACCTTCAATATCTTTTCAGTTGTAGCAAGTCCCCTACGCTGATTTCATATGCTTCTCTCCTTCCAACATCGTCATTTGTCTTAATACCATTCCATTTTACACATGCCATCTTTTGAAGAATGCTCATCGTTACTGCTTCAAGCCTTTTGATGTATTTCATTTAACACAGCTGCTTTCAGATCATACAGTAATATTGTCAATGCATTGGTTTTATAGTTTCTCACTTTGGCACCAAACACTGTTTTTATCGGTTCATAATGTCATCAATTTCTGTGCTTGTATTTGTAGCTAAA
>NW_020703596.1:0-9489 GCF_002925995.2 Terrapene triunguis | reverse complement strand
TGTAAATTCCATGGAGCCTGATTCGGAACAAGAACTTTTATCTTCTGATCAAACAGAGCCTAAAACCCATACAATGAATATTAAGAATTAATTACTATTAATATTATGAATTAAATACAATAAAATTAAAATGAAATACAATGAAATTAATAAATTAACTTCCCATAGTATCCAAATCAACATGATCAGTATACCCCAAACCGGGCTACCGGCTGGTAGCCGTAGCCAGGAGTGTGTGACGGATTTTCCTGAGAATCTCACCTGAGACATCAGTAAATGGTCAGAGGTACCGAGAGGGGCTTATGGGGCTTTGTTGGAGGTTGAAGTTGTAACGAATGGTCCCATAGAATCTCGGGGTTGGAAGGGACCTCAGGAGGTATCTAGTCCTACCCCCTGCTCAAAGCAGGACCAACACCAACTAAATCATCCCAGCCAGGGCTTTGTCAAGCCTGACCTTAAAAACCTCTAAGCATCAGGCCCGATGACCCACACTAGGGTGGCGCGGGAGTTGATAAATTATGTATTAATTGCCGCCTCAGTCCCCACAACTCTCCCGGGCTGCTCCTCTGATCCGTTTGCCTCAGTATCCCCAGCTGTCCCCGACAGAGGGAAAAGACCTCTTGCTCAGCTACGAGCCATCAAGGGAAGAGAGGGGAACGCGCCCCCCACCCCTCTAGCATTTACTTGGGACTTATTGAACTAGGTGGAAAATCGGGTTTGGGGTATTGTTTCCTGTTGTTTCTGTGAAGGGACGCCTTCAGTTACCGAGGAAAAGAGCAGCGAGTTTATTACATAAGCTAATGGCGTGTTAGAGTTCTGTGTTCTGGGTTAAGGTGAATAGAGCAAGGGAAGCGTGAAGGCTGTTGGCGCTACCCGCAGGCTGGCTTTGGGAAACTTTGCCAGACAATCCATCCAGGAACATGGAGAAGGGTTAGAACAGCTGAGGAATAGCGAGATGATCTCCAAGCATTGTAACCCGTGCGGTTTTGTGAGTGATGTAAAAACAGAGCAGAAAGAAAGACTAAACTGGTGAAGAAAATAGCTGTTAAATGTCTGCTAGTAGCTTGTAGTTCACTGGGAAAGAAATGAAAGAAAAGTTAGAGTTACTCAGGAAAGCCCAGCAAACTTTGGATGCCAGCTTAATACCGCTGGACGGCTCTAAACCAGACCGTGGCCGTAGGGTGACCAGATGTCCTGATTTTATAGGGACAGTCCCGATATTTGGGGCTTTTTCTTATATAGGCTCCTATTACCCCCCACCCCCATCCCGATTTTTCACACTTGGTGTCTGGTCACCCTATGTGGCCGGCTGTTGGGGAAAAAAAAAAAAATCAAAGAGTTGAAAAGCAAAATAGATGTGTTAGAGGAGGACAGAGAATCGGTTCCCATCTCTATTGGCCTGGTGGAACCAACGGAGACCAAACAAAATCTGTGGGGCCAATGACTAGAAGCAGGGCGAGAGAGTGACGCGGTACCTTTAGGAGCGGAGTTGGAGATTGATCTGAGGAGCCACAGGGAGACTCAGAAGAAGCTCCCGGCCGTCTGGAGGTAGGAAAGGAAATCTCCGAATGGCACCACAGGAGCTGGAGTTGAGTGTCATCATGGAGGAGGTGACTACTAATGTAAAGGATGATGAACAAAGCAAAGGGGGAGGAAATATCCTCCCCTCTGTTAGCGGCCGCCCCATTCAGGGACTAGAAGATGCAGTGACACGAATAGTTAGTGCATGTGATGTCGTAATCTCTAAATTACAACAGAGAGAGATACAACACCCAAGGAATAGAATTCCTGCTCCTCCACCCAACATTACATTAGCACCGTATGAAGTAGAAGATCCAGCCCCTTTGGGTCAACATTTATTGGCATTTGGGCAATCAACATTGCCTAGACCCCGAGAATTTTGTGGATATGAGTCAGCAGTGTGCCCTTGTTGCCAAGAAGGCTAACGGCATTTTGGGCTGTATAAGTAGGGGCATTGGCAGCAGATCAAGCGATGTGATCATTCCCCTCTATTCGACATTGGTGAGGCCTCACCTGGAGTACTGTGTCCAGTTTTGGGCCCCACACTACAAGAAGGGTGTGGAAAAATTGGAAAGAGTCCAGCAGAGGGCAACAAAAATGATTAGGGGGCTGGGGCACAAGACTTACGAGGAGAGGCTGAGGGAACTGGGATTGTTTAGTCTGCAGAAAAGAAGAATGAGGGGGGATTTGATAGCTGCTTTCAACTACCTGAAAGGGAGTTCCAAAGAGGATGGATCTAGACTGTTCTCAGTGGTGGCAGATGACAGAACAAGGAGTAATGGTCTCAAGTTGCAGTAGGAGAGGTTTAGGTTGGATATTAGGAAAAACTTTTTCCACTAGGAGGGTGGTGAAGCACTGGAATGGGTTCCCTAGGGAGGTGGTGGAATCTCCATCCTTAGAGGTTTTTAAGGTCAGGCTTGACAAAGCCCTGGCTGGGATGATTTAGTTGGGGTTGGTCCTGCTTTGAGCAGGGGGTTGGACTAGATACCTCCTGAGGTCCCTTCCAACCCTGATCTTCTATGATTCTATGACACTCTACACCCCCTTGGTATATGCTGGTATCACCTGGTGTACCGGTAGAACACCCTACTACACCAAACCTTAGTGGACTAAGTGATGTCCTGCGTCAGTGTGGAGATGCCTTGAGTGTCAGACGTAGAGGTTTTATGGAAAATGATCCTGCATATCCAGGATTCTCTCCAGTGGAAGGTTCTACTAGCTCAGATGAGGAAAATGTGAATTTGGGCAGAAGAAGTCAAAACAGAAATTATAAATTCAAGCTCAGATAAAAGTCCAAATCCTGATCCGGAAGGAGGCTCCTCAGAGTCTAATTCTGATTGTCTTGTAGCAGTTGTTACAGATATTAAGACCCTAGACCTGGTAGCCAGGGCCGGCTCTGGCTTTTTTGCCGCCCCAGGCAAAAAAGCCTCCCGCTGCCCTCCCCCCCCGGCAGGGGAGGGCGGCGAGCCCCGCTGGGGAGAGCGGAGCCCCAGCGGCCAGAGCGCTGGGGGGAGGGCGGCGAGCCCCGCCGGGGCTCCGCTCTCCCCGGCGGCCAGAGGCTGCGCCACGGGGAGGGCAGAGAGCCCCGCCGCGGCTCCACTCTCCCCGGCGGCCAGAGCGCTGGGGGAGGGCGGCGAGCCCAGTCCCGGCCCCGCTCTGGGGCCGGAGCGCCGCGCCGCCCCCCTCCAGGTGCCGCCCCAAGCACCAGCTTGGTGGGCTGGTGCCTGGAGCCGGCCCTGCTGGTAGCTAAGCAAGTAGGAATGCATGCACAACGTGTGCAAAAAAACAGCAAGAGTGTTTGGCTTACCAAGGGAAGATGGGTTAAAATCTTACAACCCAAACTGCTCAAGATAGTTAAGACCAAAGCAGACTGTGAAGAACTTCAGAAAGATCTCAAAAAAAGAAGTGATTGGGCAACAAAATGGCAAATGAAGTTTAATTTGAATAAATGTAAAGTAATGCACATTGGGAAAAATAACCCCAACTATACATACAATACGATGGGAGCTAATTTAGCTACAACTAATCAGGAAAAAGATCTTGGAGTCATTGTGGATAGTTCTCTGAAGATGTCCACGCAGTGTGCAGCGGCGTCTAAAAAGCAAACAGGATGTTAGGAATCATAAAAAAGGGGATAGAGAAGAAGACGCAGAATATCTTATTGCCCTTGTATAAATCCATGGTACACCCACACCTTGAATACTGCATGCAGATGTGGTCTCCTCATCTCAGAAAAGATATACTGGCATTAGAAAAGGTTCAGAGAAGGGCAACTAAAATGATTAGGGGTTTGGAACGGGTCCCATATGAGGAGAGATTAAAGAGGCTGGGACTTTTCAGCTTGGAAAAGAGGCGACTAAGGGGGGATATGAGAGAGGTCTATAAAATCATGAGTGATGTGGAGAAAGTGAATAAGGAAACGTTATTTACTTGTTCCCATAATACAAGAACTAGGGGTCACCAAATTAAATTAATGGGCAGCAGGTTTAAAACAAATAAAAAAAGTTCTTCACGCAGCGCAGTCAACCTGTGGAACTCCTTGCCTGAGGAGGTTGTGAAGGCCAGGACTAGGACAGGGTGTAAGAGAGAACTGGATAAATTCATGGAGGTTAAGTCCATTAATGGCTATTAGCCAGGATGGGTAAGGAATGGTGACCCTAGCCTCTGTCTGTCAGAGGATGGAGATGGATGGCAGAAGAGAGATCACTTGATCATTACCTGTTAGGTTCACTCCCTCTGGGGCACTTGGCACTGGCCACTGTCGGTAGACAGGATACTGGGCTGGATGGACCTTTGGTCTGACCCAGTGCGGCTGTTCTTATGTTCTTGAGTACTTTGCCACCTGAGTATAGAGTGGGAGAAAAAACTTTTAATGACACAGTAGCCCTATTGGAACATAATCAGCATCTGTGGTGGCAATTCTGTCTAACCTAAAGCAGAGGTCTAATCATAGAATATCAGGGTTGGAAGGGACCTCAGGAGGTTATTTAGTCCAACCCCCTGCTCAAAGCAGGACCAACCCCCAGACAGATTTTTGCCCCAGATCCCTAAATGGCCCCTTTAAGGATTGAACTCACAACCCTGGGTTTAGCAGGCCAATGCTCAAGCCACTGAGCTATCCCTCCCCCCTAAAGACACCAACCCAGGAACCAAACCCTGCTACAAACCCTGGTGCCAACTCTGCCCATGTATCTATTCAAGGGACCCCATCATAGGCCCTAACCACATCCACCACACCATCCGGGGCAATGAGTCGAATGAGTCTCCACATCAGGTTCATCTGCGGTTAGGTGCAGCCTGGCACAGTCATATGAAAGAGGAAACAGATGGGCCACCACACGTTCATTTGCTGGTTAATAACGCTCTTCCCCATTTACGGGAAATGGTTAATGAGCATATACCTGATGGCACTTTGAAGGAGGCATTAACCTTACTGGCCAAGGCATATGCTCAGGGAGGCCCTAAAACAGGAGCCCCTGTTGCAGTATTTCAGGAACCACGAACTAATCCCACTGTGAGGCTTGAGGGACCTCAACCTCAACCAGGGTTAGGCCGAGGGCTTCCCTGGGTACCAGCATTGGCAAAATGACCCTAACCCACGTCATAACCCTGGACCTTTGAGCGGGCAGGCCCCTCGACAGGGTTATGCGTTTGGATCCCACGTCGGGGGCCGGGACCGTGTTCCTGTCTTTTCAAATACCGCAGAGAACAATTCGCGGCCGCACAGCCCCAGGTCACCGGCTCCCCACAAAGCTCAGTGGTAAGGATGTCTAAGACAACGCAGCAGATGCTTGAGGCTCAACGACGGGATGAGCGGATGATGGAAGGCCAAGGACCAGCACCCTTGGACCATCCAGTGGCCTCCGTTGACCCATTTCCTTCTCTCCGGTGGACGGCCTCTCCTCCTCCAGAGTTGGCTGCCTCTGAAGAGATAGAGGAAGACCCCATAAATTACTTCTCTCCATATGCTGCATGACATCAATCAACCCCGAGTGTAGTCATAACCCCGTTAGGCAGGGATGCAAGGGAGAGACTCACAATATCTGCAGTGGTAGGGGGCCTCCACGGGAATTTTATTATAGATACTGAGGCAGCAATTAGCATTATCCATGTCAAGGATCCTAGATCCTCTCCTCTGTCAGCAGGGTGTACAAAGACACTTGCAACTTTGGCAAGTAATCAGGTTGTTACCACACTTCCTATACCCATTAAAGTACAGATAGGTCACCTAAAAAAGGTTTATTATGCCTTTGCGTTAATAAAATTAGCAAACCCAGGGAATTGTTTATTGGGAACTAATTTCCTATACAAACAGGGATGTGTTCTTAATTTGTGTAACCAATTATTGTGTCTTTCTGTAGACCAGGTAAAGGATGACTCTCCAGTAGTCATACCTGAGTGTCTCCAGTGGAGGACTCTGAACCCGAGGGGTAGGATTTGAACAAAATAGTGGCTAAGCATGCAGACCAACCTGAGTTACAGGCGTTACTTTGCAAGCATGCGGATGCCTTTGCTAAACACAAACATGATTGTGGCTGCACGGCAGTCACTATTGTTGTGGAAGGAGGAAAGAGTTCAACCCAAAGACAACATCCAAAAGTATGGGCTGGATGAACGGACTATAAGGTGGATAGAAAGCTGGCTAGATCGTCGGGCTCAACGGGTCGTGATCAACGGCTCCATGTCTAGTTGGCAGCCGGTTTCAAGCCGAGTGCCCCAAGGGTCGGTCCTGGGGCCGGTTTTGTTCAACATCTTCATTAATGATCTGGAGGATGGTGTGGACTGCACCCTCAGCAAGTTTGCAGATGACACTAAACTGGGAGGAGAGGTAGATACGTTGGAGGGTAGGGATAGGGTCCAGAATGACCTAGACAAATTAGAGGATTGGGCCCAAAGAAACCTGATGAGGTTCAACAAGGATGTGTGCAGAGTCCTGCACTTAGGATGGAAGAATCCCATACACTGCTACAGGCTGGGGATCGACTGGCTAAGCGGCCGTTCTGCAGAAAAGGACCTGGGGGTTGCAGTGGATGAGAAGCTGGATATGAGTCAGCAGTGTGCCCTTGTTGCCAAGAAGGCTAACGGCATTTTGGGCTGTATTAGTAGGGGCATTGGCAGCAGATTGAGGGACATGATCATTCCCCTCTATTCGACATTGGTGAGGCCTCATCGGGAGTACTGTGTCCAGTTTGGGGCCCCACACTACAAGAAGGATGTGGAAAAATTGGAGAGAGTCCAGTGGAGGGCAACAAAAATGATTAGGGGTCTGGAGCACATGACTTATGAGGAGAGGCTGAGGGAACTGGGGTTATTTAGTCTGCAGAAGAGAAGAATGAGGGGGGATTTGATAGCAGCCTTCAACTACCTGAAGGGGGGTTCCAAAGAGGATGGATCTAGACTGTTCTCGGTGGTGGCAGATGACAGAACAAGGAGCAATGGTCTCAAGTTGCAGTGGGGGAGGTCTAGGTTGGATATTAGGAAACACTATGTCACTAGGAGGGTGGTGAAGCACTGGAATGGGTTACCTAGGGAGGTGGTGGAATCTCCATCCTTAGAGGTGTTTAAGGCCCGGCTTGACAGAGCCCTGGCTGGATGATTTAGTTGGGGTTGGTCCTGCTTTGAGCAGGGGGTTGGACTAGATACCTCCTGAGTTCTCCTCCAACCCTGATAGTCTATGATTCTGTCCTTACCCAGACCAGGCAAACCCATACCTAGGAAAGACCATCCAGTCTTGACTGGCACAGGGACCACTACATAGATGTGCTTCCACTGCCAATTCCCCTATTTGGCCTGTGAAGAAACCAGATGGTTCTTGGTGTCTCAATAAATTACGGACACCTGAAACAGGTCACACCCCTGGTGCCCCCACAGTGGCCAAGATGCCAGGTCTGATCAAGCCCGTTGATCCAGAGGCTGTGGGGTTTACTGTACTTAACAGCTTCATTGGCCTTGATTTCATAGAAGATCAGGGTTGGAAGGGACCTCAGAAGGTATCTAGTCCAACCCCCTGCTCCAAGCAGGACCAATCCCCAGACACATTTTTGCCCCAGATCCTAAATGGCCCCCTCAAGGATTGAACAAGGTTTAGCAGGCCAATGCTCAAACCACTGAGCTATCCCCTTCCCCCGTACCATTTTGCATTGAGTTTCCAATATTCCTGGACACGTTTACCCCAGGGGTATAAAAATTCTCCAGCTTTATTCCATGCGCAAAATGAGGCGGGTACTGTCGCAATTTTCCAAACCAACTGTTTTATTTCAATACGTAAATGACCTGTGTTTAGCAATCCAGACCAAAAAGGAGCTTTTAAAAAAAGGTTTAACGAGCTCCTACAGATCGTAAAGGAAGCAGGGTTAAAATGCAGGCCGGCCAAGGCCCAGCTAATGGCCAACCGTCTCTCTTTCTTGGGCCTCACGTGACCAAATGGGGTAGAACAGAAAGATGCAATCCAAACATTGCCTTTACCACAGGACCCTTTAAGATCCTTTTGGAGTTTAACTGGGTACCACGGGGACTTCATCCCCAATTTTGCTTCCATTGCAGGTCCCTTGGACCAACTATTAACAACAACAACAACAAAAGTGGCCAATGTAAAAGGTCTGAGGAACACACGGAAGCCGTATCCCAGCTAAAACAGGTCTTTGTCACGGCTCCGGTGTTGGGTCACTCCAAATGTTGAGATTCACCCCTACCTTCAGATGATAGGGTGAGTGTTAATGCGTTAGCAACTGTGGCTTCAGAAGAAAGGCATGGGAAAAATCAAACCTGTGGCCTATGCCTCACGTTTAATGTCATCCATTGAACTTAAGTATGACAATTGTGAAAAGTACCTGTTGGCCACCAGTTGGGCCATCCAACACTTTTCTCCTCTAATTGGCCTCAGCATGATCATATTACACTCATCGCACAATCCCCTTCAGTTCTTACTGTCCAACAGGGTAAAAGACGGGCAAGTCTCAAATGCTCACCTGGCCCACGGGGCATTGCTACTGCAAGAAAAAAATATTGCAGTAAAACCTGTTAGGACACCATCTTTGTTACCAACAACCCTACTGTACCAAGGGGAGCCCGATCGTAACCATTGGATCTAAGGGGGGGAAGGAAAAACAAAAGCTTTTCCAACCATGGAGACAGTTTCCGTTAAGAGGTATCCTTTCTTTGTTGACGGTTCTAGTTATTACCATCAAGGTAAATCTCGTACCGGATTTAAAAGAAATGTAGAAATCGGATAAAAACCATAGAGAGCGTAACCCTAGAGCTTTCCAAAACAGAAAGAAGGATCGCTACTAATAGATCCTTTGTACAAAAGAAATGTGCCACTAAAAGTCTCAGGTGGATGAAGGTCCTTGGATGGCTTTGCAGATTGACTCTGTAGGTCCTTTACCAAGGACTCAAGGAGGTAACCAGTACCTATTAGTGGTTATCGGTCCTTTTTCAAAGTGGGTAGAGGCATTTTCCTCTTAAAGCCAATACTGCAAAAGCCACCACCCAGGTCTCAGTAGAGCAAGTCTTTTCTCGATGGGAGATCCCTCCAAAGGTAAAATCAAACCAGGGGTCACATTTCACTGGACAGTTCTTTAGACACTGTCTTAAATTAATAAAAGTCCTGCAGACACTACACATCCCACAGTCCTTTGGGATGGTGGAACAAACCAATTGGACAATAAAAATGATGTTGAGGAAACTGGTTGATGCTAATGGACGTAACTGGAACACTCTCATGCCTCTAATTTTAATGGTGTTGAGAGCATCTACTAATAAAACACCCTTTGACGTGATAACAGGCCGAACAATGCGATTACCAAAACATTTAATTTGGCCCACCAGTGGCCCTCAATTAAAAATAAAAATGGGTACCTGTAGCAGGGCGGCCTGGCTCCCAGCCGCCCCTGGACGGGACGAGCCGGGAGAGGTCAGACGCTGGTGCCCGAGCTCCCGCCGGTCCGAGCCTGCCCCGAGCCCGGTATC
>NW_020703595.1:0-6721 GCF_002925995.2 Terrapene triunguis | reverse complement strand
GCCCGGTATCCGGAAGAGGACTGGCCGAGCCTGCCCCGAGCCCGGTACCCTGAAGAGGACTGGCCGAGCCTGCCCCGAGCCCGGTACCCTGAGGAGCGGCCTGAACCAACCCCCGCCGAGAGTCCGGAGGAACCGGCCGACCTACCCAGCGCTCGAGGCCCGGAGGAGCCCATGGTCTGGGACCCGGTCGACGAGACTCAGGATCTGCAGGTACCAATGGAGGAGGAGATGGGAAGTGGCCCGGGGATAGCAGACCCCGAACCCATGTCAGTGTGTTGCGGGCAGGATCCCCACTGACCCCGTGGCAGACAGACGGCTGCGGATAGGGCCCCGGGCTGGAACACAGTGGAGTGGGTGGGCCTGTGTTCCCCCCTGCCACCCCACGCCGGGTGGCAGTCTCTCCTCCTCCTGCCTAGGGGCCAGGACTGCCCCAAAGTGACCCAGCCCTGCTACCAGGCCTGGGCCGCTGTTTGGCTATTTGTTTGCTGGCCCGCCCTGCCCTAGGGCCTGGGCCGCCGCAAACTGACCCAGCCCCTGGTCAGGGGCCTGGACCTCTAACAGACTGCTTCCTTGCTGCTCACTCCCTGCCTGAGGGACTGAGCTTGAACTGCTATTTGTGTGCTCACTCCCTGCCGAAGGGACGGAGCCCTAACCTGTTATTAGTTTGTAGCGGGGCGGCCTGGCTCCCAGCTGCCCCTGGACGGGACGAGCCCCACCCCGGAACCACTACAGTACCTACCTGCAAAAACATTTACATCAAATCCACTTGCAGGTAGCAGCCAGATTGGAAAAACCCAAACAAGTGGGCAAGGCTTACTTTGACAAAAACCAGGGAGAGAATACTCGGAAAGTTAAACCCCAAGTCATGTTGTTATTGTATAAATCACCAGAACATGGGCTGTGTAAGTGACGGATCGGACCCTTTGCGCACCATCGATAAACTCAGTTCAGCCGTGTAGCAGATTAGGATAACAGGAGGCAAGTGTAATAGAGACAGAATCTATCACACTGATCAGGGAACGTTGTATAGATCATCCAGGTCGCAGGAGCAACTTCCTCCTCAGACGTAAGTAAACACATCCAACAAAATCACGACAACTGGAGCCCAGCAAATTGCAGCCATAAAATGAACAGTGATATTTCTGATTTGCTCCACCCGTATCGTCGCTCGAAGGGTAAAACCAAGCCCCAAATCACAAATTTGGAACAGAACCGTGACAACCCCATAAAACCAGACAACACGGCCGTGCTCAATTCATAGAATCATAGAAGATCAGGGTTGGAAGGGACCTCAGGAGGTATCTAGTCCAACCCCCTGCTCAAAGCAGGACCAACCCCAACTAAATCATCCCAGCCAGGGCTTTGTCAAGCCTGACCTTAAAAACCTCTAAGGATGGAGATTCCACCACCTCCCTAGGGAACCCATTCCAGTGCTTCACCATCCTCCTAGTCAAATAGTGTTTCCTAATATCCAACCTAGACCTCCCCCACTGTAACTTGAGACCATTGCTCCTTGTTCTGTCATCTGCCACCACTGAGAACAGTCTCGATCCATCCTCTTTGGAACCCCCCTTCAGGTAGTTGAAAGCAGCTATCAAATCCCCCCTCATTCTTCTCTTCTGCAGACTAAATAACCCCAGTTCCCTCAGCCTCTCCCCATAAGTCGTGTGCTCCAGCCCCCTAATTGCCTGAGCATGGAAAACAGACCATACCAACACAAAAGGAAACGACTATTATACTCAACCCAAAACTTATCCACAGGAAGAGCAAATTACTGTTTATAATAGGTATGACATCACCCAACTGTTTAATGCGACCCAACGTAAAACGGATCAGCTGATCGCTTTAAACAAAGATCAGCACAGGGATCGACATTTAAAAAAGGAGCTTCCGGGCTCTGCATATGGGGAACACGTTGTCAATGCAATCACGGATGCATCACGATCCTTAAGATTGGGACAGGTTCCTGACTTAATTAAAGATGAGCAACTATTAAGTCGGGTATTGTCCCAAGTGTTTTCAAAAGCTGGAAAAAGGAACGAGCCACATGTTTGAATTCATGCCAGCATTTATCAGTGAGTGCTATAAAAAAAATGGAATTTGTGAGCCCTCACCCCAACCGAGACAGTTGTTTTCTTTCTGAAAATTGTATAGTGGCACGATCCTTGTATGTCTCATGTACGGTCTCGTTACCGGTATTTGACCCAGACAAGGCAACTGGTTGCTGTCCATTCTGTAGGTCACTTGGAAGACGACATCTAGAGGGAACGCATTAATGTACTTCCCCTGGTGGTCTATCAGACTTGAAAAGAGCCACAGTACATCTGTAGGTGTACCGTGTTTGAAACAGTCATAGCTATAAAGGGAAGGGTAACAGCCCTCCTGTGGACAATACTATAAAATCCCTCCTGGCCAGAGACTCCAAAATCCTTTTACCTGTAAAGGGTTAAGAAGCTCAGGTAACCTGGCTGACACCTGACCCAAAGGACCAATAAGGGGACAAGATACTTTCAAATAGGGTTTACAATTTCAAAAAGGCCAACTTTAATAAATTAAGGCAACTACTTAGGGAAGTGGATTGGGCTAACATACTTAGGGATCTAAAGGCAGATGACGCCTGGGATTATTTCAAGCTGAAGTTGCACGAGCTGTCCGAGGCCTGTATCCCGAGAAAGGGAAAACGGTTAGTGGGCAGGAGATTTAGACCTAGCTGGATGAGCGGGCGTCTCAAAGGGGCAATTAAGAAAAAACAGAAAGCATACAGAGAATGGAAGAAGGGAGGATCAGCAAGGAAACCTACCTTATTGAGGTTAGAGCATGTAGGGATGCGGTGAGAAAGGCCAAAAGCCGTGTAGAGTTGGACCTCGCGAGGGGAATTAAATCCAATACTAAGAGGTTTTATAGCCATATAAATAGGAAGAAAACAAAGAAAGAGGAAGTGGGACCGCTGAAGAATATAGATGGGGTGGAAATTAAGAATAATCTAGGCATGGCACAATATCTAAATGAATATTTTGCATCGGTCTTTAATAAGGCTAATGAAGGGTTTAGGAATAGAGGGAGTAGGACAGAGGGTAATAAAGGAGGGGGGATTGACATTGCAGTATCAGAGGTGGAAGCCAAACTTAACCAGCTAAACGGGACTAAATCGGGTGGACCGGATGATCTTCATCCTAGAATACTGAAGGAACTGGCACGAGAAATTGCGAGCCCCTTGGCAATAATTTTTAATGAATCTGTAAACTCGGGGGTGGTACCGTTGGACTGGAGAATAGCTAATGTGGTCCCTATTTTCAAGAAGGGGAAAAAAAGTGACTCGGGTAACTACAGGCCTGTTAGTTTAACTTCTGTAGTATGCAAGGTCTTGGAAAAAATTTTGAAGGAGAAAGTAGTTAAGGACCTTGAGGTGAATGGCAATTGGGACAAATTGCAACATGGGTTTACGAAAGGCAGGTCGTGCCAAACCAACCTGATCTCCTTCTTTGAGAAAGTAACAGACCTTCTAGATAAAGGAAATGCGGTGGATCTAATATACCTCGATTTTAGTAAAGCGTTTGATACGGTACCGCATGAGGAATTATTGGTTAAATTGGAAAAGATGGGGATCGATAGGAAAATCCAGAGGTGGATAGGGAACTGGTTAAAGGGGAGACTGCAGCGGGTAGTACTGAAGGGTGAACTGTCAGATTGGAGGGCGGTCACCAGTGGGGTTCCTCAAGGTTCGGTTCTGGGTCCGATTTTATTTAATCTATTCATTACTGACCTCGGAACCGAATGTAGAAGTGGGCTGATAAAGTTTGCGGATGACACCAAGTTGGGAGGTATTGCCAACTCGGAGAAGGATCGGGATATTCTGCAGGGAGACTTGGATGACCTTGTTATTTGGAGTAATAATAATAGGATGAGATTTAATAGTGAGAAGTGTAAGGTGATGCATTTAGGGATGACTAACAAGAATTTCAGTTATAAGCTAGGGACGCATAGGTTGGAAGTGACGGAGGAGGAGAAGGACCTCGGAGTCCTGGTTGATCGCAGGATGACTATGAGTCGGCAATGCGACGTGGCTGTGAAAAAGGCTAATGCGATCTTGGGATGCATAAGGCGAGGTATTTCTAGTAGGGACAGGGAGGTGCTGCTTCCGTTATACAAGGCACTGGTGAGACCTCATTTGGAGTACTGTGTGCAGTTCTGGTCTCCTATGTTTAAAAAGGATGAACTCAAACTGGAACGGGTACAGAGAAGGGCCACTAGGATGATCCGAGGAATGGAAAACCTGTCCTATGAAAGGAGACTCGAGGAGCTCGGTTTGTTTAGCCTAACCAAAAGAAGGCTGAGGGGGGATATGATTGCTCTCTTTAAATATATCAAAGGGATAAATATCAGGGAGGGAGAGGAATTATTTCAGCTCAGTACTAATGTGGACACGAGAACGAATGGATATAAACTGGCCGTGGGGAAATTTAGACTTGAAATTCGACGAAGGTTTCTAACCGTCAGAGGGGTGAAATTTTGGAACAGCCTTCCGAGGGAAACGGTGGGGGCGAAAGACCTCTCTGGCTTCAAGATTAGGCTAGATAAATTTATGAAGGGAATGGTTTGATGGGATAACGTGATTTTAGTCAATTAGGCAATAACACCCATCGCTGGCAAAATGAGGGTCTGGCTAGAGAATCTTGCCTGTATGCTCGGGGTTCTGCTGATCGCCATATTTGGGGTCGGGAAGGAATTTTCCTCCAGGGTAGATTGGCAGTGGCCCTGGAGGTTTTTCGCCTTCCTCCGCAGCATAGGGCAGGGGTCGCAAGCTGGAAGATTCTCTGCAACTTGAAGTCTTTAGATCACGATCTGGAGACTTCAACAGCAGAGTTAAGGGAAAGTGGGGGGGTCAGCTTTTGTGGCCTGCATCATGCGGGAGGTCAGACTAGATGACCATATTGGTCCCTTCTGACCTTAAAGTCTATGAGTCTATGAGGGTGACCAGACAGCAAGTGTGAAAAATCAGGACAGGGGTGGGGGGTAATAGGAGCCTATAGAAGAAAAAGACCCAAAAATCGGGACTGTCCCTATAATATCGGGACATCTGGTCACCCTACTTTCAAATCTTTTGGGGGGGGGGGAGGCTTGTTTGTGCTCTTTGTTTTTGGTGGTGTTCGCTCTTGGGACTAAGAGGGACCAGACATCAATCCACGCTCTCCAAATCTTTCTGAACAAGTCTCTCCTATTTCAAACTTGTAAGTAACAGCCAGGCAAGGTGTGTTAGTTTATCTTTGTTTTTCTCAACTTGTCAATGTTCCCTTTGCTAGAGGGAGGTATTCCTGTTTTGCTGTAACTTTGAACCTAAGGCTAGAGGGGGTTCCTCTGGGCTCTTTGACTCTGATTCCCCATAAAGTTATTTTCCATCCTGATTTTACAGAGATGATTTTTTTTACCTTTTCTTTTGAATAAAATCCTTCTTTTAAGAACCTGACTGGTTTTTCCATTGTCCAGGGGTTTGGGTCTTTGCTCACTTTGTAACCAATTGGTGAGGATATTATTCTCAAGCCTTCCCAGGAAAGGGGGTGTAAGGGCTTGGGGGGATATTTTGGGGGAAGAGGAACTCCAAGTGGTCCTTTCCCTGTTTCTTGTTAAACCACTTGGTGGTGGCAGCGTACCAGGTTTTTAACCTAAGCTGGTAGAAATAAGCTTAGGGGGCTTTCATGCGGGTCCACACTTCTGTACCCTAGAGTTCAGAGTGGGGAAGGAACCCCGACAGAAACAAACATTGTTCTGGGTGGACGGCAGGGAGAGAAAGTATGGTCTTCATCATCGGCATGCCCGGTGAGGCTGACCGAGTGGAAGACTCCGATGCCTATGCTGGAAATAACCAATTTTGCGTGGTCACCAACCAAAAGAGGTACCAATATGGTACCTTGCAGCGTCCTGTCACAGAACCAAATTTTTGTTTTACTCCAAAGCTACCTATTTTAATAGAGAATTAAGTTATTTCCCCATTCCCACTTCTGAAAACATTCCTATTATTCAGTCCGACCCAGCCTATCAACTTTATGAAAATGGTGTTGAGACGGTCCCCATAAATACGTAACCCCCTACATCCTACCGGTGTGACGGGGTTCACTGGTGCAGACCACCCCGTCAAAGGGGGGCATGTAGTCTACAGGACTAACCTAGTTGCATATATATATATATATATATATTCTTATAGTTTAACTATTTGGTTTACTGTAATAGTTTGATAGAGTTATATTAAAGTAACAACGTCATGCGTCTGACCAAGTGGGTATTCACCCACGAAAGCTCATGCTCCAATACGCCTGTTAGTCTATAAGGTGCCACAGGACGCTTTGTCGCTTTTTACAGCTCCGGACTAACACGGTGACCCCTCTGATATTAAAGTAAGTTTGGCTGTAATGTAAGGGACCTACAGGCCATATCCTGTTTGTTAAGCGCAGGCAAAGTTAACACATCTATATTAAGACCTTTTACCCAGAAAGCAACGTTGACCTATACCTTGTTACCTAACTAGATAAGTACCCACCCCTATGTTGAGGACCTTTTATCTAGCCCAATAGACAATGGAGAATGGCATGGGGTTGGTTTTTTTTTCCAATGTTGTACCCACAGACTTAACAGGTACACCACATAGGAAACATGTGTGCGTAGGTACATGTCATCAATACGCACAAACCTACTAGCCTATGGGGTCAGCGTACCCTAACATTTTGTG
>NW_020703594.1:0-1101 GCF_002925995.2 Terrapene triunguis | reverse complement strand
CAGCACAGGTAACCGTGATGGAGTCCCAGGATCGCAAAAGAGCTCCATCATGGACCGAACGGGAGGTACGGGATCTGCTCGCCATATGAGGAGATGAATCAGTGCTAGCTGAACTCCGTAGCAGTAAACGAAATGGCAAAATATTAGAAAAGGTCTCCAAGGCCATGAAGGACAGAGGCCATAACAGGGACGCACAGCAGTGCCGCATGAAAATCAAGGAGCTAAGGCAAGCCTACCACAAAGCCAGAGAGGCAAACGGAAGGTCCGGGGCAGAGCCGCAAACATGCCGCTTCTACGCGGAGCTGCAAGCCATGCTAGGGGGTGCAGCCACCACTGCCCCAACCGTGTGCTATGACTCCCTCACTGGAGAAACACACAGGGAAGCGGGTTCGGGGTACGAGGAAGATGAGGATGAAGATAATGTAGATAGCTCACAGCAGCAAGGAAGCGGAGAAACCGGTTTCCCCAATAGCCAGGATATGTTTATCACCCTGGACCTGGAACCAGTAACCCCCGAACTCACCCAAGGCATGCTCCCAGATCCTGAGGGCACACAGGGGACCTCTGGTGAGTGTACCTTTGTAAATATTACACATGGTTTAAAAGCAAGCGTGTTTAATGATTAATGATTAATTTGCCCTGGCAATCGCGGCCAGTACAGCTACTGGAAAAGTCTGTTAACGTGTATGGGGATGGAGCGGAAATCCTCCAGGGACATCTCCAGAAAGCTCTCCTTCATGTACTCCCAAAGCCTTTGCAAAAGGTTTCTGGGGAGGGCTGCCTTATCCCGTCCGCCATGGTAGGACACTTTACCACGCCAGGCCAGTAGCACGTAGTCTGGAATCATTGCATAACAAAGCATGGCAGCGTATGGTCCCGGTGTTTGCTGGCATGCAGACAACATCCATTCCTTATCGCTCTTTGTTATCCTCAGGAGAGTGATATCATTCACGGTCACCTGGTTGAAATGGGGCGATTTTATTAAGGGGACATTCAGAGGTGCCCCTTCCTGCTCTGCTGAACAGAAATGTTCCCCGCTGTTAGCCACGCGGTGGGGGGGGGAGGGGTGAAGTTGGGTTTGTGCTGCATGTTAACCCGGAA
>NW_020703593.1:539-2851 GCF_002925995.2 Terrapene triunguis | reverse complement strand
GGGGGGGGAGGGGTGAAGTTGGGTTTGTGCTGCATGTTAACCCGGAAACCGCAGCCCCTCCTTTTACATTGCAAACCCATTTTAAATGGCCAACCCAACGGGTGCTTGGTATGGGAAATGAGGGCGCTACTGTTTGAAACCATTCCCACATGTTAAGAAGGTTAAAAAAGCCAAAAGACTGTGGCTTACCATGGCTGCCTGCAAGCCGAAATCTGTTGCCTGGCACTGCGTGAGTGATCTCTCACACCAAACCGGCAGGCCCTCAATATAAGAGGAAAAATGCAACCTTGTAACGAAAGCACATGTGCTGTGTAATGTGAACAGCAAAATTTAACGTGAAAGAGTGTACCCATTGTTCTCTAAAATGTGTCTTTTTTAACCACCTCTCCCTTCTCCTCCACCAGCTGCAAATGTTTCTCCTTCACAGAGGCTAGTGAAGATTAGAAGGAGAAAACAGCGGACTTGGGATAATATGTTCATGGAGCTCCAGATGTCCTCCCACGCTGAAAGAGCACAGCAGAATGCGTGGAGGCAGTCAATGTCAGACTACAGAAAAGCACAGTATGAACGAGAGGAGAGGTGGCGGGCTGAATCGCGGGATGAACAGAGCAAGTGGCGGGCTGAAGATGATAGGTGGCGTCAGCTTGCAGACAGAAGGCAAGAGTCGATGCTCCGGCTGCTGGAGCATCAAACTGATATGCTCCAGCGTATGGTTGAGCTGCAGGAAAGGCAGCAGGAGCAGAGACCGCTGCTACAGCCCCTGTGTAACCAACAGCCCTCCTCCCCAAGTTCCATAGCCTCCTCACCCAGACGTCCAAGAACACGGTGGGGGGGCCTCCGGCCACCCAGTCACTCCACCCCAGATGATTGCCCGAGCATCAGAAGGCTGGCCTTCAATAAGAGTTAAAGTTTTAAACTGCAGTGTGTCCTTTTCCTTCCCTCCTCCCCCAACCATCCCGGGCTACCTTTGCAATTATCCCCCTAGTTGTGTGATGAATTAATAAAGAATGCATGAATGTGAATTAACAATGACTTTATTGCCTCTGAAAGTGGTGCTCGAAGGGGGGAGGAGAGGGTGGGGTGGTTGGTTTACAGGGAAGTAGAGTGAACCGGGTGGGGGGGGGTGGAGGGTTCATCAAGGAGAAACAAGGAGAAACAAACAGAAGTTTCAAACCGTAGCCTAGCCAGTCACAAAACTCGTTTTCAAAGCTTCTCTAATGCGCACCGCACCCTGCTGTGCTCTTCTAACTGCCCTGGTTTCTGGGTGCGCGTAATCAGTGGCCAGGCGATTTGCCTCAACCTCCCACCCCGCCATAAATGTTTCCCCCTTACTCTCACAGATATTGTGGAGCGCACAGCAAGCAGCAATAAAAATGGGGATATTCTTTTCGCTGAGAATCATAGAATCATAGAATATCAGGGTTGGAAGGGACCTCAGGAGGTCATCTAGTCCAACCCCCTGCTCAAAGCAGGACCAATTCCCAACAAAATCATCCCATTCAGGGCTTTGTCAAACCGGGCCTTAAAAACCTCCAAGGAAGGAGACTCCACCACCTCCCTAGGTAACGCATTCCAGTGCTTCACCACCCTCCTAGTGAAATAGTGTTTCCTAATATCCAACCTAAACCTCCCCCACTGCAACTTGAGACCATTGCTCCTTGTTCTGTCATCTGCCACCATTGAGAACAGCCGAGTTCCATCCTCTTTTGAACCCCCCTTCAGGTAGTTGAAGGCTGCTATCAAATCCCCCCTGATTCTTCTCTTCTGGAGTTTGCCGATGTGGAAAAATTGGAAAGAGTCCAGCGGAGGGCAAAAAAAATGATTAGGGGTCTGGAGCGCATGACTTATGAGGAGAGGCTGAGGGAACTGGGATTGTTTAGTCTCCAGAAGAGAAGAATGAGGAGGGATTTGATAGCAGTGGGGGAGGTCAAGGTTGGATATTAGGAAACACTATTTCACTAGGAGGGTAGTGAAGCACTGGAATGCGTTACCTAGGGAGGTGGTGGAGTCTCCAATATACCCTTGATATATAGAACACATACTTCCTGGATGTATGAGAGGGGTAGCCGTGTTAGTCTGGATCTGTAAAAGCAGCAAAGAGTCATGTGGCACCTTATAGACCAACAGACGTATTGGAGCATAAATGTCTAAATCGTGTAGATTCTGGGAGGTGATTTCTGTGTTTTTTTTCAGGCATTTCCCCAATAGATTGAAGATTAGGAACATTTTTCCCATAGTGAAGTTGATGTGTATTGCATGTTTTGTGAAAACAGAAAAAAGAACAAACTCATGACAGAAAAATGTAATCCATT
>NW_020703593.1:0-439 GCF_002925995.2 Terrapene triunguis | reverse complement strand
GCTTTCTGAAATTATTAACTACCTGGAGGGGTTCACATAAACTTTCATCACCTTTTTAAAGGGAAAACATTACCCACTTGCCAGCACACAGGTATACAGGGAGCCTTACAAGTAAAACAGAGCCATCTGCAGACGATTGTCCTGGTTAATGGGAGTCATCAAGATTCCAAACCACCATTAATGGCCCACACTTTGCATAATTACAATAGGCCCTCAGAGTTATATTTCATATTTCTAGTTTCAGGTACATGAGTGGTACATTTATACAAATAGGATGACCACACTCAGTAGATTATAAGCTTTGTAATGATACCTTACAAGAGACCTTTTGCATGAAGCATATTCCAGTTACATTATATTTAACTCATTAGCATATTTTCATAAAATCATACAGAGTGCAACATCACACAATGGATTTGGCCTGATGTGAGGGGTTCTC
>NW_020703592.1:0-2084 GCF_002925995.2 Terrapene triunguis | reverse complement strand
TTATCACCCTGGACCTGGAACCAGTAACCCCCGAACTCACCCAAGGCATGCTCCCAGATCCTGAGGGCACACAGGGGACCTCTGGTGAGTGTACCTTTGTAAATATTACACATGGTTTAAAAGCAAGCGTGTTTAATGATTAATGATTAATTTGCCCTGGCAATCACGGCCAGTACAGCTACTGGAAAAGTCTGTTAACGTGTATGGGGATGGAGCGGAAATCCTCCAGGGACATCTCCAGAAAGCTCTCCTTCATGTACTCCCAAAGCCTTTGCAAAACGTTTCTGGGGAGGGCTGCCTTATCCCATCCGCCATGGTAGGACACTTTACCACGCCAGGCCAGTAGCACGTAGTCTGGAATCATTGCATAACAAAGCATGGCAGCGTATGGTCGCGGTGTTTGCTGGCATGCAGACAACATCCATTCCTTATCGCTCTTTGTTATCCTCAGGAGAGTGATATCATTCATGGTCACCTGGTTGAAATGGGGCGATTTTATTAAGGGGACATTCAGAGGTGCCCCTTCCTGCTCTGCTGAACAGAAATGTTCCCCGCTGTTAGCCACGCGGTGGGGGGGGAGGGGTGAAGTTGGGTTTGTGCTGCATGTTAACCCGGAAACCGCAGCCCCTCCTTTTACATTGCAAACCCATTTTAAATGGCCAACCCAACGGGTGCTTGGTATGGGAAATGAGGGCGCTACTGTTTGAAACCATTCCCACATGTTAAGAAGGTTAAAAAAGCCAAAAGACTGTGGCTTACCATGGCTGCCTGCAAGCCGAAATCTGTTGCCTGGCACAGCGTGAGTGATCTCTCACACCAAACCGGCAGGCCCTCAATATAAGAGGAAAAATGCGACCTTGTAACGAAAGCACATGTGCTGTGTAATGTGAACAGCAAAATTTAACGTGAAAGAGTGTACCCATTGTTCTCTAAAATGTGTCTTTTTTAACCACCTCTCCCTTCTCCTCCACCAGCTGCAAATGTTTCTCCTTCACAGAGGCTAGTGAAGATTAGAAGGAGAAAACAGCGGACTTGGGATAATATGTTCATGGAGCTCCAGATGTCCTCCCACGCTGAAAGAGCACAGCAGAATGCGTGGAGGCAGTCAATGTCAGACTACAGAAAAGCACAGTATGAACGAGAGGAGAGGTGGCGGGCTGAATCGCGGGATGAACAGAGCAAGTGGCGGGCTGAAGATGATAGGTGGCGTCAGCTTGCAGACAGAAGGCAAGAGTCGATGCTCCGGCTGCTGGAGCATCAAACTGATATGCTCCAGCGTATGGTTGAGCTGCAGGAAAGGCAGCAGGAGCAGAGACCGCCGCTACAGCCCCTGTGTAACCAACAGCCCTCCTCCCCAAGTTCCATAGCCTCCTCACCCAGACGTCCAAGAACACGGTGGGGGGGCCTCCGGCCACCCAGTCACTCCACCCCAGATGATTGCCCGAGCATCAGAAGGCTGGCCTTCAATAAGAGTTAAAGTTTTAAACTGCAGTGTGTCCTTTTCCTTCCCTCCTCCCCCAACCATCCCGGGCTACCTTTGCAATTATCCCCCTAGTTGTGTGATGAATTAATAAAGAATGCATGAATGTGAATTAACAATGACTTTATTGCCTCTGAAAGTGGTGCTCGAAGGGGGGAGGAGAGGGTGGGGTGGTTGGTTTACAGGGAAGTAGAGTGAACCGGGTGGGGGGGGGTGGAGGGTTCATCAAGGAGAAACAAGGAGAAACAAACAGAAGTTTCAAACCGTAGCCTAGCCAGTCACAAAACTCGTTTTCAAAGCTTCTCTAATGCGCACCGCACCCTGCTGTGCTCTTCTAACTGCCCTGGTTTCTGGGTGCGCGTAATCAGTGGCCAGGCGATTTGCCTCAACCTCCCACCCCGCCATAAATGTTTCCCCCTTACTCTCACAGATATTGTGGAGCGCACAGCAAGCAGCAATAAAAATGGGGATATTCTTTTCGCTGAGAATCATAGAATCATAGAATATCAGGGTTGGAAGGGACCTCAGGAGGTCATCTAGTCCAACCCCCTGCTCAAAGCAGGACCAATTCCCAACAAAATCATCCCATTCAGGGCTTTGTCAA
>NW_020703591.1:0-1662 GCF_002925995.2 Terrapene triunguis | reverse complement strand
AGAGTGCAACATCACACAATGGATTTGGCCTGATGTGAGGGGTTCTCTCCAGATGCTGTTTTTAAACCGGTCTCAGAAAATAGCTCACGAACAAGAGAAGCGGCTAATCAAACCTGAGAGTGACAAATGGTGAACACTTGGGTTTCTGGAATGGCAAAGAACCCTTACCCTGGGCTTGGGTGCCATGAGGGTTCTCTAAGAGACGGGAAGCATCACCAAGTTAAGGGCTCCAGAGAAACTGGCCAATATTTTCAAACTTTAGGATGCCTGACTTTCAGCCCCTCAACCCACTTTTAAGCAACTAACTAAAAGTGACCTGATTTCCATAGGTGCTGAGCACTCAGAACTCCTAGTGAAATCAACAGGAGCTGTGGGTGCTCAGCTCCTCTTCAAATCAGGCCACTTATAAGTTATTTAGGTGCCTAATTTAAGGCATCTAATTTTCAAAATGTAACCAAAGCCTATTTCATGCCGTTACAGGATGAGTTTTGCTAATAGCAGATATCACTGACTAAAAATCCAACACAAACGGTGAATCAATGGGAATGATGTCATAAAAGGATGACATATCCCCTCTGGCTTGGGTAACAAATGAAGTAGCTGCCCATTGGTTCTCAGACAACCAATCAGAAAGTATGTTTTCTCTGTCTGCACTGAGGTTATAAAAGGCTGCAGGCTCAGACAGGGTCAGCATACTACTGTGGTGATTTCAAGAGGTGGCTTAGCCAAGCCACACTTTGTCAGGCCAGTCATAATCAGGCCAGACCAGGAAGAAATCAAAGAAGGCAAAATAAGAGAGAGAAAACCAAGTGAACAGAGCCAGGAACAGAAGGAAAGAGAGTCAGGCAAGCCAAACAAAGAAAGACACAGGCAAGTGGAGCCAAGGAAGGAAACATCCACTGAAGCCAAGCAAGTCAAGAAAAAAGCTAGGCAGGCCAATTCCTGAGTAAAGACTCAGGTAAACCAAGCAGAGAAAACAAAAGAAAGCCAAGAAAGTCAAGCCAAGTGTTGCTGGAACACTAGAAGTCTGCAACATGTCTGAGACTGAGTCTGAGTCTGAGTCTGAGCACTCTGGTGAGACCTCAACCGCAAAAGACCCTAAGGCCAAAATCACCCGTTCTTCCCGGGCTGGGCTGCAGTTCTCTGTCAGTCGCATAGACAGATTGCTCCGCAAAGGACAATTTGCAGACTGTATTGGAGCTGGAGCCCCAGTATAGATGGCCGCGGTGCTTCAATAAGTGACTCATGAGATTGTGGATATTGCTGGGGAAGTCGCTGCACGCAGCAAGAAGCGTCGGATTTCCCCACGGCACTTGCAGCTGGCCATTCACAGCCACTCAGAGCTCAAGAAACTGCTGGGAGGTGTCACCATCTCTCAGGGCGGAGTCCTGCACTTAAATCAGCCTGTGGTTTTACCTTCCAAGAAGAGGAATGGCAGGAGAGCCATCAAGAGAAGGATTGCCCCTGCTCCTGTCCCTGTTAAGTGAGAACAGAGCAAAGGGGAGACTGCCACCCCAGATTTGGGAGAAATGACATTAACTTGATTGCAAGGCTCTTTTCAAATGCATCAGTATGGTCTAATAAAAGCAGTTAAAATGCCTGGTCTTCTTTTGTGAATTAATTTCCTCTTTTCTATCCTACAATTTTAAGGGATCATTCAGT
>NW_020703590.1:0-1733 GCF_002925995.2 Terrapene triunguis | reverse complement strand
GATGGTGGGAATATTTCTCTCCCCTTCTCTCCACAGCACTCAGCAGTTGTTAGCGAACATGTAGAGATTGGTCCAGTGTCCAAGGGCAGCGCTTTCCTCAGCATGTCTGAGGAGGGGAGAAGAGGGAGTCGGGGAAGAACTGCCCTGGGAATGATTAAGCTATCAGAGGGCTGGCCCAAGGGAGGATGTGGAGACAGTAGCAGGGAGGAGGTGAGAGTTTCCTTCCCTCCCTGCCTGGGCTCCTACAGGGACTTGGGACCATGGGATTTTGGTAGTTATCTGCCCCTATAATAGGTTTGCCAATTTTGGTTGGATGTATTCCTGGAGGTTTCATCACAGGACGCCGTCTTTAATAAAAGATTAATCTTTAATTCCTGGAGACGCCAGGACGATCCTGGAAGGTTGGCAACCCTACCCTATAACCAGTGGGGTTGTGATCCAGAGGGCAGCCCCTTGTAACTTCCACAAGGTCACACCTCACTGGTTGAACAAGATTCGAGGGGCATGGTGGACAATCAGCTGAACGTGAGCTCTCAGTCTGATGCTGTGGCCAAAAGAGCTAATGCGATCCTGGGATGCATAAATGGGAATCTCGAGTAGGAGCAGAGAGGTTATTTTACCTCTGTATCTGGCACTGGCGTGCCCACTGTGGGAAGACAGTGTCCAGTTCTGATGGCCACAATTAAAGAAGGATGTTGATAAATTGGTGAGGGTTCAGAGAAGAGGCATGAGAATGATTAAAAGATTAGGCAACATGTCACAGTGATAGACTCAAGGAGCTCCAGCTATTTAGCTTAACAAAGAGGAGATTAAGGGGTGACTTGATCAAGTCCAAAAGTATGTACATGGGGAACAAATATTTAATAATGGGCTCTTCAATCTAGCAGAGAAATGTGATCCAATGGCTGGATCCAACACGATTCAGTGGCTGGAAGTTGAAACTAGACAAACTCAGAGTGTACATTTTTAAACAGTGAGAGTAATGAACTATTGGGAACAATTGACCAAGGGTCATGGTGGATTCTCCATCACCGGCATTTTTTAAATCAAAATGGGATGTGTTTCTAAAAGCTCTGCTCTAGGAATTATTTTGGGGAAGTTCTCCGGCCTGTGCTGTACAGGAGGTCAGACTAGGGGACCACAATGGTCCCTTCTGGCCTGGAAATCTATGAAATATTCAGGCTTGAAATTCCTCGACACTCTGGAACCACAGGTTCAAATCATTGTGGAGTCAGCTCAGCTTTCCTCCTGTATGAGGTAGTAAACAGCATGAGATTAGATTTATTTGGGAGTGGCTCTTTCAAAGGAGACCTCAGAAACGTCTACACTTAAAACATGACAGCAGCACAGCTGCCCCACTGTAATGCTTCAGTGTAGGCTCTTGCTACAGGGTTCTCCCGTCGCTGTAGTAAATCCACCTCCCCAAGAAGCAGTTAGCTAGGTTGAAGGAGGAATTTTTCCATTGAGCGGCGCATCTACAAGGTTAGGCCGGCATAGTTTCATCTCTCAGGGTGGTGGATTTTTCACACCCCTGAGAGAAGTAGCTATGCCAATGTAAGTTTTGGGTGTAGACAGTCCTTAAGAACTCTCTCCTAATGATCCCATGGTCCTTTTCATAAGAGGAGAGGTTTGTCCCTAGTGTTCTTGGCCAAAATATCACTTTCCACCATGTTTGCATAGGGTGGGGTATGCTGATTAGTCGCCTCCCTTTACCCCAGAAGTAGCTGCATTTC
>NW_020703589.1:0-1706 GCF_002925995.2 Terrapene triunguis | reverse complement strand
CTCCACAGCACTCAGCAGTCGTTAGCGAACATGTAGAGATTGGTCCAGTGTCCAAGGGCAGCGCTTTCCTCAGCATGTCTGGGGAGGGGAGAAGAGGGAGTCGGGGAAGAACTGCCCTGGGAATGATTAAGCTATCAGAGGGCTGGATGAAGGGAGGATGTGGAGACAGTAGCAGGGAGGAGGTGAGATTTTCCTTCCCACCCTGCCTGGGCTCCTACAGGGACTTGGGACCATGGGATTTTGGTAGTTATCTGCCCCTATAATAGGTTTGCCAATTTTGGTTGGATGTATTCCTGGAGGTTTCATCACAGGACGTCGTCTTTAATAAAAGATTAATCTTTAATTCCTGGAGATGCCAGGACGATCCTGGAAGGTTGGCAACCCTACCCTATAACCAGTGGGGTTGTGATCCAGACGGCAGCCCCTTGTAACTTCCACCAGGTCACACCTCACTGGTTGAACAAGATTCGAGGGGCATGGTGGACAATCAGCTGAACGTGAGCTCTCAGTCTGATGCTGTGGCCAAAAGAGCTAATGCGATCCTGGGATGCATAAATGGAAATCTCGAGTAGGAGCAGAGAGGTTATTTTACCTCTGTATCTGGCACTGGCACGCCCACTGCGGGAAGACAGTGTCCAGTTCTGATGGCCACAATTAAAGAAGGATGTTGATAAATTGGTGAGGGTTCAGAGAAGAGGCATGAGAATGATTAAAAGATTAGGCAACATGTCACAGTGATAGACTCAAGGAGCTCCAGCTATTTAGCTTAACAAAGAGGAGATTAAGGGGTGACTTGATCAAGTCCACAAGTATGTACATGGGGAACAAATATTTAATAATGGGCTTTTCAATCTAGCAGAGAAATGTGATCCAATGGCTGGATCCAACACGATTCAGTGGCTGGAAGTTGAAACTAGACAAACTCAGACTGTACATTTTTAAACAGTGAGAGTAATGAACTATTGGGAACAATTGACCAAGGGTCATGGTGGATTCTCCATCACCGACATTTTTTAAATCAAAATGGGATGTGTTTCTAAAAGCTCTGCTCTAGGAATTATTTTGGGGAGGTTCTCCGGCCTGTGCTGTACAGGAGGTCAGACTAGGGGACCACAATGGTCCCTTCTGGCCTGGGAATCTATGAAATATTCAGGCTTGAAATTCCTCGACACTCTGGAACCACAGGTTCAAATCATTGTGGAGTCAGCTCAGCTTTCCTCCTGTATGAGGTAGTAAACAGCATGAGATTAGATTTATTTGGGAGTGGCTCTTTCAAAGGAGACCTCAGAAACGTCTACACTTAAAACATGACAGCAGCACAGCTGCCCCACTGTAATGCTTCAGTGCAGGCTCTTGCTACAGGGTTCTCCCGTCGCTGTAGTAAATCCACCTCCCCAAGAAGCAGTTAGCTAGGTTGAAGGAGGAATTTTTCCATTGAGTGGCGCATCTACAAGGTTAGGCCGGCATAGTTTCATCTCTCAGGGTGGTGGATTTTTCACACCCCTGAGAGAAGTAGCTATGCCAATGTAAGTTTTGGGTGTAGACCAGTCCTTAGGAACTCTCTCCTAATGATCCCATGGTCCTTTTCATAAGAGGAGAGGTTTGTCCCTAGTGTTCTTGGCCAAAATATCACTTTCCACCATGTTTGCATAGGGTGGTGTATGCTGATTAGTCGCCTCCCTTTACCCCAGAAGTAGCTGCATTTC
>NW_020703588.1:0-3427 GCF_002925995.2 Terrapene triunguis | reverse complement strand
AGGCAAACGGACGCTCCGGATCCCAGCCCCACACATCCCGTTTCTACGAGGCACTGCATTCCATCCTAGGTGCGGCCGCCACCACTACCCCACCACTGACCGTGGACTCTGAGGATGGGATATTGTCCGCGGCCGGTTCCTCCGACATGTTAGCGGACGGGGAAGATGAAGAAGGAGATGAGGAGGACGAGGCAGTCGACAGCGCTGGCACCGCTGATTTCCCCGACAGCCAGGAGCTCTTCATCACCCTCACAGAGATCCCCTACCAACCGTCCCCCGCCGTTACCCCAGACACAGATTCAGGGGAAGGATCAAGCAGTAAGTGTTTTAAATATCTTAACATTTATTTATAACAGAACTTGCATATTTTAAATATTAACAATAGCTAAAGTGCTTTCAAGTATGTAAACTTTTATTTATAACAGAACAGGAAGATTTGAAATATTAACAATGGGTAAAGTGCTTCTAAACATGTAAACAGGAAAGTGCAACAAAAAGGGGAATCTGAACAAAGGGTTTCATGATTACTGTGTCTTTGGCCGCTTCAATGTATAGTCCGAACCATTTTAAGAAAATTCAACAATGTCCGCTTCATGATTACACTGCCCAAGACGCTCCACTCTTTTGTCCCTCCAAGGGCACCTAACCCAAAAACTGGTCGATGTGTCCGGGGATAGAGGCGAGATCCCCCGGGGAGAACTCCTCATAGGCCTCCTGCAGGTGTCTTTCCAGCCTAATTATCAGGTTCTTTGGCAGGGAGAGCTTATTAGGCCCCCCGTGGTATGACACGTTTCCCTGCAACAACGCCAGCAGGTATTCGGGGATCATGGCCTTGCACAGCATAGCAGCAAATGGCCCCGGTTTCTGCAGGCTGTCCCGCAGCATCCTCTCCTTCTGGCTCTCCGAGACCCTCAGGAGGGTGATGTCTGGCATGACGCCCTGCTTTGAATTAGGTAGGGGACAGTTAGTATTGGGACTGCTTGCCCGTTCCTTTACAGAACTGCAACCGCCGGTTTACAGCCACGCGGTTTACAGCCGCGAGGGGCTGGGACAGGGGCAGAGTTCATGCTTGCAGGATTGCTGCCAGCAGAGACTCGCATTGCTTTCTATGTGAAAGGAGGCCAGTGCCACTCTTAAAGTTTTAAGCAGCCACAAGTCTACGGCTTACCATGTTTGCCAGCTAGACAAAGTCCGGTGTCCTGCCCCGCTCCTCAGCTCGCCACAGCAAGACCGCAGGCACTGTAGGCGAGGGCCGAAAATTCGACCTTGTCCTCAGTGCGCGTGTGATAGGTGCTCTGCATGGTCTTGTTCACAGAGCAAGACTATGTTCTCTGTTCACAGATACATTGATCTGTCTCAGGAATTCACTCCCTTTTTCCAATTCCCACAGCAACATCTGCCCAGAGGCTAGCGCACATTAGGAGGAGGAAGAAGAGGACACGGGAAGACATGTTTGCTGAACTAATGGGATGCTCCCGAGCACAGGCAGCCCAGCAGACACAGTGGAGGGAGAACTTGTCCCAAATGCACCGGGCAAACATGGAACGGGAGGAGAGGTGGCGACAGGAGGACCAGCAGGCGACTCAAACGCTGCTTGGACTAATGAGGGAGCAAACGGACACGCTCCGCCGCCTTGTGGATGTTCTGCAGGACCGGAGGCAGGAGGAGAGAGCCCCGCTGCAGTCTCTCTCTAACCGCCCTGCCCCGCCACCAAGTCCCATACCCCCCTCACCCAAAGTCCAAACACGGAGGGGCGGCAGGGGCCGTGAAAACTTTCACTCCACCCCAGCGGACAGCTATAGCAGTAGAAGGCTCTCATTCCCCAAAATCTGAAAAGTCCTTTCCTACCCGCCTCACACAAGACCCCGTCCAAGTTTCACCCCCCCGTTCCATGTGCGGTTGTTAATAAAAAATACGTTTCTGTTCATTACTGTTTCCATCCTCTTCTTTTGGAGGAGAGTCTGTCTGAAGGGGGGGAAGGGGCTTGGTAATTAGACAGGACAGTCACCTTTAGCAGGGGGCAGGCCCAGCAGCAGGGCACATACACAGTGCAGTGACTAATTACCCTGGTCAGTCTGGGAGATGGCTTTCATGTTCTGTGGGGGGGGGGGCGGGGTTGCTCTGTGACTTTGTGGCGGGGGAGGGCAGTTTAGAAGCATCATTAGCATCACAACACTAAACCCAGGTTTAAAACATTCCCGCGAAAAGAGTAATGAAGACAACGGTGTTCATTAGCAAAACAGAACAGATTTTATTTTTTGGGAAGGGGGTGAAGGGGGTAACTGGGTAAAGAAACGGGGGCAAGTTCAGCTTCTGTGTCCACAAACTTAAAAGTCACTGGGTACCCTGCTCAGTCCTGGAACTGGCTTTCAAAGCCTCCCGGATGCACAGCGCGTCCCGCTGGGATCTTCTAATCGCCCGGCTGTCTGGCTGGGCGTAATCAGCAGCCAGGCTATTTGCCTCAACCTCCCACCCCGCCATAAAGGTCTCCCCCTTGCTCTCACAGAGATTGTGGAGCACGCAGCAAGCTGCTATAACGATGGGGATATTGGTTTCGCTGAGATCACAGCGAGTCAGTAAGCTTCTCCAAGTAAATACCAGTCAGGGCTGCTCGCATGCGGGTGTCCTTGCGCTTCAGGGCAGGGGACAGCAAGTCACAAAGTTCCAGGAAAGTCCCCTTCCGCATGCGAAAGTTTCGCAGCCACTGGGATTCATCCCAGACCAGAAGCACTATGCGGTCCCACCAGTCCGTGCTTGTTTCCCGGGCCCAGAATCGCCGTTCAACAAAATCCACATGCCCCATTGCAAACGCGATGTCCTCGGCGCTGGGTGTCGTGGTTTCTGACAGGCGTGTGCTACTCTCGGAGTTCAGGTCCTCACCCCGCTGCCGTAGCCTCCTCGCCTGATTTCTCTCTATCTGCCTCTGTGAAAGGTGGGTGATAAGCTGCGAGGCGTTGACAACGGCCACAACTGCAGCGATGGTCGCAGCGGGATCCATGCTCGCGGTGCTGTGGCGTCCGCGCTGTCACTGACCAGAAAAGTGCGCGAACTGATTTCCCGCCGGCGCTTTCAAGGAGGGAGGGAGGGCGGGAGTGACGATTGGATGACGACAGTTACCCAAAAGCACCCTCGAGACATTTTTTTCCCCCAGAAGGCATTGGGGGCTCGACCCAGAATTCCAATGGGCAGCGGGGACTGCGGGAACTGTGGGATAGCTGCCCACAGTGCACTGCTTCCAATGTCGACGCTTTCCCTGGTAGTGTGGACTGACAAAGTCGAATTACTGTCCTTGGTGTGGACACACACGTTCGACTTTCTAATATCGATTGCAAATATTCAATTTAACTAAAATCGAACTACTCTCGTAGTGTAGACATACCCTAACAAATTATCTCCCAAAATTTTCTAAGATCTTTTGTGGAGTTGA
>NW_020703587.1:9670-11790 GCF_002925995.2 Terrapene triunguis | reverse complement strand
AGGCAAACGGACGCTCCGGATCCCAGCCCCACACATCCCGTTTCTACCAGGCACTGCATTCCATCCTAGGTGCGGCCGCCACCACTACCCCACCCGTGACCGTGGACTCTGAGGATGGGATATTGTCCGCGGCCGGTTCCTCGTCGGACATGTTAGCGGACGGGGAAGATGAGGAAGGAGATGAGGAGGACGAGGCAGTCGACAGCGCTTGCACCGCTGATTTCCCCGACAGCCAGGAGCTCTTCATCACCCTTACCGAGATCCCCTACCAACCGTCCCCAGCCGTTACCCCGGACACAGAATCAGGGGAAGGATCAAGCAGTAAGTGCTTTAAACATCTAAACTTTTATTTTTAACAGAACTGGAATATTTAAAATATTAACAATGGGTTTTTCTTGAAGTGATTTAAACATCTAAACTTTTATTTTTAACAGAACTGGAATATTTATAATATTAACAATGGGTTTTTCATGATTTCTTTGCCTTAGGCGATAAAATTTTTAGTCCCAACTATTTAAAAAAAATCTAACAATGTCCGGTTTTTCATGATTCTGCTGCCCAAGACGCTCCACTCTTTAGTCCCTGCCAGTGCAGCTACACCAAAATCCGGTCTATATGTCCGGGGATAGAGACGAAATCCTCATGGGAGATCTCAACATAGGTCTCCCGCAGGTAATGTTCAAGCCTGGTCATCAGGTTCCTGGGGAGAGCGATTTTATTGGGTCCTCCATGGTACGAGACGTTTCCTCGCCAGGAGACAATCAAATACTCAGGGATCATTGCACGGCAAAGCATGGCGGCATACGGCCCTGGTTTTTGCATGCTTTCCCTAAGCATGCGTTCCTTCTCGCTGTCCGAGATCCTCATCAGGGTGATGTCGCTCATGATGCCCTGCTTTGAATTAGGGAGGGGAATGTTAGTATTGGGACTGCTTTACAGCGACGCGGTGGAGGCGGGAGAGGGGCAGCATACAGGGATCTTTCCCTGGGAGAGCCGCGAGGGGGTGGGACAGGGGCAGAGTTCATGCTTGCCGGATTGCTGGCAGCAGAGACTGGCTTTGCTTTCAATGTGAAAAGAGGCCAGTGCTACTATTAAAGTTTTAAGCAGCCACAAGTCTATGGCTTACCATGTTTGCCTGCTACACAAGTTGAGGTGTCCTGCCCCGCTTCTCAGATCGCCACTGCAAAACCCCAGGCACTGAAGGCGAGGTCCGAAAATTCGACCTTGTCCTGAGTGCGCATGTGAGAGGTGCAGTGCATGGTCTTGTTCACAGAGAAAGACTATGTTCTTTGTTCACAACTTCATTTATCTGTCTCAGGAATTCACTCCCTTTTTCCCATTCCCACAGACACATCTGCGACTGTCTCCCAACCCAGCCTGGCATCACACTCACAGAGGCTAGCGCAGATTAGGCGGAGGAAGAAGACGACGCGGGAGGACATGTTCTCAGAACTAATGTCCTGCTCCCGAGCCCAGGCAGCCCAGCAGACACAGTGGAGGGAGAACTTGTCCGAAATGCACCGAGCAATCATGGAACGGGAGGAGAGGTGGCGTCAGGAAGACCAGCAGGCGACTCAAACGCTGCTTGGACTAATGAGGGAGCAAACGGACACGCTCCGGCACCTTGTTGATGTTCTGCAAGACCGGAGGCAGGAGGACAGAGCCCCGCTGCGGTCTCTCTCTAACCGCCCTCCCCCGCCACCAAGTCCCACACCCCCCTCACCCAAAGTCCAAAGAAGGAGGGGCGGCAAGGGTCGTTAAAACTTTCAGTCAACCAGTGCAGACTGCTCTAGCACTCTTGGGCTCTCATTCCCCAAAATTTGAAAAGTCCTTTCCTACACACCTCACACAAGCCCCCGTCCAAGTTTCACCACCCCTCGTTTCATGTGTGGTTCATAATAAAATATTCGTTTCTGTTAATTACTGTTTCCATGATTTTCTTTTGGAGGAGAGTCTGTCTGAAGGGGGGGAAGGGGCTTGGTAATTGGACAGGACAGTCACCTTTAGCAGGGTACAGAGGCGGGGGCAGGTCCAGCATCAGGACACATACACAGTGCAGTCACTAGTTGCCCTGGTCAGTCTGGGAGGTGGTTTTCATGTTCTGTGGGCGGGGGGGGGGG
>NW_020703587.1:0-9570 GCF_002925995.2 Terrapene triunguis | reverse complement strand
GGGGGGGGGGGGGGGGGGGGGGGGGGGGTAGCTCTGTGACTTTGTGGCGGGGGAAGGCAGTTACAGATCTTATGCAGCGGTCCTTATCCTGGATCACAGAGCCACGCAGCAGGGGATCTGTAACCCTCCTCCCCCTGCCAGAAAGTCACATATCCGACACATACACGCAGTCCCGCCCAGGAGTGCTGGCAGGCTCCGTTGAAACAACCAGTCCACCAGTGCGGAGCCTGTCATTCCGGGAGTTTAGAAGCATCATTTGCATCAGAACACTAAACCCGCCCCCCGCCACAGTCTGCGTCCCCGGTTTAAAACATTCCCGCGAAAACAGTAATAAAGACAACGGTGTTCATTAACAAAACAGAACAGATTTTATTTTTTGGGAAGGGGGTGAAGGGGGTATGTAGCTGGAGAGGATAGTCAACATAAACTGGGTAAAGAAATGGGGGCAGGTTCAGCTTCTCTTTAAACAAAGTTAATAGTCACAGGTTACCCTGCTCACTGAGGAACCTAGCTTTCAAAGCCTCCCGGATGCACAGCGCGTCCCACTGGGCTCTTCTAATCGCCCGGCTGTCTGGCTGGGCGTAATCAGAAGCCAGGCTATTTGCCTCAACCTCCCACCCCGCCATAAAGGTCTCCCCCTTGCTCTCACAGAGATTGTGGAGCACACAGCAAGCTGCAATAACAATGGGGATATTGGTTTCTCTGAGATCACAGCGAGTCAGTAAGCTTCTCCATCTCCCCTTGAGACGGCCAAAAGCACACTCCACCACCATTCTGCACTTGCTCAGCCGGTAGTTGAAGAGTTCTTTTTCAGTGTCCAGGGCGCCAGTATAGGGCTTCATGAGCCAGGGCATTAGCGGGTAGGCTGGGTCCCCGAGGATCACTGTAGGCATCTCCACATCCCCAAGAGTTATTTTGTGGTCCGGGAAGTAAATACCTTCCTGCAGCCGTCTAAACAGACCAGAGTTCCTGAACACGCGAGCGTCATGAACCTTGCCCGGCCATCCGACGTTGATGTTGGTAAAACGTCCCCTATGGTCCACCAGTGCTTGCAGCACCATTGAAAAGTAGCCCTTTCGGTTGATGTACTGGCTGGCCTGGTGGTCCGGTCCCAGGATAGGGATGTGAGTCCCATCTATAGCCCCACCGCAGTTTGAGAATCCCATCGCGGCGAAGCCATCTATGATGACCTCCACGTTTCCCAGGGTCACTACCTTTGAGAGCAGTAGCTCAACGATTGCATTGGCTACTTGCATCACAACAACCCCCACGGTAGATTTGCCCACACCAAAGTGGTTCGCGACTGACCGGTAGCTGTCCGGCGTTGCAAGCTTCCAGAGGGCTATGGCCACTCGCTTCTGGACAGTCAGGGCTGCTCGCATCCGGGTGTCATTGCGCTTCAGGGCAGGGGACAGCAAGTCACAAAGTTCAAGGAAAGTGCCCTTCCGCATGCGAAAGTTTCGCAGCCACTGGGATTCATCCCAGACTTGCAGCACTATGCAGTCCCACCAGTCCGTGCTTGTTTCCCGGGCCCAGAATCGCCGTTCCACAACATCCACATGACCAATTGCCACCGTGATGTCCTGGGCACTGGGTCTCGTGGTTTCTGACAGCTCTGTGCTACTCTCCGACTTCAGGCCCTCACGGCGGTGCCGTAGCCTCCTCTCCTGATTTCTCTGCATCTGCCTCAGGGAAAGGTGTATGATAAGCTGCGAGGCGTTGAGAATGGCCACAACTGCAGCGATGGTCGCAGTGGGATCCATGCTCGCAGTGCTGTGGCGTCCGCGCTGTCACTGATCAGAAAAGTGCGCGAACTGATTTTGCGCCGGCGCTTTCAGGGAGGGAGGGAGGGAGGGAGGGCGGTAGTGACGGATGGATGACGACAGTTACCCAAAAGCACCCTCGACACATTTTTTTACCCAGAAGGCATTGGCGGCTCGACCCAGAATTCCAATGGGCAGCGGGGACTGCGGGAACTGTGGGATAGCTGCCCACAGTGCACCGCTTCCAATGTCGACGCTTGCCCCGTTAGTGTGGACTTACACAGTCGAATTACTGTCCTTAGTGTGGACACACACTTTCGACTTTGTAATATCGATTCCACATCCACACTACCCTCGTAGTGTAGACATACCCTAAGACAAAGTAGTGTTAATTTTCAACCTTAAAGCAAAAATATTTGTATGTTTTTATTTAATTTTGCTGTTTGTACATTGTGAATATAACATGAGTAGAATGTCAGTGTGGCACATACTATTCATGCATGTACTGTTCTAAGCCCAGTCTACATCTGTACATAAAAAGTCTCTGCTTTCACATCCAAAACCTAATTTTTGTGAACAAACAGCATGCACAATTTAAAAAAATCTACCAGTAGTGTTTTACATCACAGTGCTTTACATCACAGGGGGGGGGGGGGGTGGGGAATGAAGTAGTATCTTCCAAATAACCAGAAATTAAACCAGATGTGAGTTAACCAGATGTGAGCGCCCTTGGACAAAGCTGTTTAGGAGTCAACATTTGCTGACTTGGACTTCATTGAAAAGCTTCAGTCTTAAACTGGAATAAAAATGTGCCATTTGTTAAAGGCAATAGGCATCAGTCATTGTAAAAGTCCTTTTTAAGTGGTTTATTTATGCAGCTATGAGGAGGATTTTTGCACTGATTGTAACTGAAGTGGTGAGCTCAGAGGAATGTATTTGTTCCATAATATCCCTCTGCAGGAAATAGGAGGGAACAATGTGTAGTAATGCAAATTTTCTTTTGAATCTTACAAATCCCTTGCTGCAGGGATTTTATTTTTAAGGGTCTCTTTTAACATTTGCTGCTCTACTGGATAAATTGTATGTCATCATGACAGGATTTTTCTATGCTAGAGCACAAGCTGATTTTATAGGTAAATCACTTATATATTTTTTTCTGACACAAACACTAAACCAATACTATGTAGTTGTAAGTTACAAAAAACACCACCAAAACTGCTTTGGTGGTGGTGGTAAGTAGCTAATTGGCTAAGTGTTAGAGATGAGTCTATGAAGATTTTTAATTATACAATGCATTGTCATGTGTACTGCTAAAAATGTGGCTAGTCAAATGTCCACACAAAATTTTAGGGTTAAATAGATAAGCTGTAGTAAATGCATGCCAATGAATGTATCTGGGTTGCCCAGAGGATTAAAGTACATTATTTACTATTCAGACATGTTCACACCCTGAATTCCACCAGAGGGCAAGATTCAATTACAAAAATATGGCTGTCTTCTGCAGCATAGGTGATGCGAAAAGCAAAGAAAGCCCTAACAAAAACATTTTTCAGCTTTTCCAGGGTTTGCAAAGCTTTCTGCCTATATAAACAAAATATAACACTGGTCAAGGATAGATGGGAAAGAAATTGATGAAACTGAGGACAAACAAAAAGATTTGGTCTGAAAGTCAAACAATGCCTACTATGGGTACAGTAATATTTTACCTACTTACATAAGAACAGATTTCAAAACTACAAATATTAAACTTTCATTACCTGCTTTAATCACAAAAGATTCCAGAGCACTTTAAAGACAGTGCATTACAGAGCTGCCTGTGCAGTTTGCATTGTAATTTTTTCAACAAGTTGCTCTTAAAAGCATAAAAGCCAAAATTTTCAAAAGCAATGAACAGCCAACAGCTCCTGGTTAGGTGCTGAAATGAAGTGGCCAGATTTCCAAAAGATCTCAGCACTCAGAAATGTCCACTGTTTGCAGAATAAAAAGAAAAATAAAAACCTCATGTACATCAATTTTAACATCTTTAGAAAGCTGTTGAAACAATCTGTTAGCTGAAGAACTCCACTGAAATAACATTTGTGCTTACTTTATGACTTAGTTCACATATTTGTTTATTTTTAAATTAGATATATGCATGTTTTTCCAACTTTTGCCATTCAGGAAATTACTGATAACATTGAAAAAGATGAGTGTCAGAGAAACAGAGTACAGAATATATCTGAATGGTATTTAAGCATTTGACAGAGTGCTTCATGAAATTGAGTGAATAGCAACTCTCCAACTATTCACATTTTCTCCAACTTTGATACAGTATTGAGCATTTCATACGACATCAGTCCTTCTGTGGCCCACATTTCTGTGTCAGGCCCCCACTAGCTTATTGTTTGATTGTCAAAGCATTCTATTCTTAGGACCATCAGTGATAGAATCATAGGACTGGAAGGGACCTCGAGAGGTCATCTAGTCCAGTCCTCTATCTGACAGGTGTTTGTCTAACCTGCTATTAAAAATCTTCAATTATGGAGATTTCACAACCTCCCTAGGCAATTTATTCAGTGCTTAACTACTCTGAGAGTTAAGAAGTTTTTCCTAATGTCCAACCTAAACCGCCCTTGCTGCAATTTAAACCCATTGCTTCTTGTCCTACCCTCAGAAGTCAAGGAGAACATTTTTTCTCCCTTCTCCTTGTAACAACCTTGTATGTACTTGACAATTGTTATGTCTACTATCCGTCTTCTCTTCTCCAGACTAAACAACCCCATTTTTTTCAGTCTTCCCTCATAGGTCATGTTTGCTAGATCTTTAATCATTTTTGCAATGATCCATGTTCCTTAATCTGAGAACCACTGTGCCTGAGTCAACCTTTTGCCTCTGAACATTCTCCACGGGCCTGATTCAACTCCCATTTAAGTCAATAGCAAGTAGTCTGGGCCCTGACAGTGCCCTGAGACTAAATTACTGTAAACAGATCTTCTTTTGCGCATATCATGCTTGAAAGTTCCTTTCCTAAAAAGTGTCACAGTATGTACCTCTAGAAATTGATTTTGCCAATCAGTGTTGAGGTTATTCCTAGAAGAAGGTCACTTTGGGGGGTGGTACTTTCAAGGACACAGATACTGAAGAAGGCATTGATCACCAGCTTAGAAGCGCTCTTTATACATGCAGGAAATTTTGCATAACTAGATTTTAGTATGGTCAGTTCACCAATATGTCCAAAAATACTGGTTTTATTGAGGGGCACCCACAAGTCTAACATCATAGATATACCCTATTTTACATCATCAACTAACTTGCTTAAATATTTATAGTAAGAATACCCAAATTAACTTCCAATGCCTAACTGAAATACTTTCACATTCTTCAACTGCCCTCTGAAAAACCTGAACAAGAAGTGTCACTACAATCTATATCAGATATTTTTTAGAGACTCTGTGCAACTGCTTCCTATGGAGAGATATCAAGTATGTGTCATGATTGTCAGTCCTATAATATTTTCCAGTTAGTGTTTCAGGATACCCATAAATCCTCCTTATGAGTATAGCAAATTTCATTTCATCACATAACTGTAAACTCATGAATTCAATAAATTTCATTATGGTAAAACTGACTCTCCAGCGGCTTGTTCCCTGCTAAGTGACTGGCAGCAAGTGTTTAATGACTTCATTATTTTACTGTTACAGAGTACAATATGTCATCCCAACACTAAAATATACAGGATACATCATTAACAGCTCTGTCCTGATTTTGAGCAGAAGCATGAACTATAAGTAACAAATATACACATTAAGTACATGGCCTAATGAAAGTGGCAGGCTTCACACTGTATTTGTGTTCCTCATCCAGCATCTAGAAATAACATATGCTGCCTAGAAATAACGTGTTCTGGCATTTAACTACCTTCATCAATAGTATTGAAATTCAGCCTACAGGCTCCAAGATCTAATGCTGCACATGCATGAAAATGGAGTTTTGCATCTTGCGATCTGTATTCTCCATCATGGTCACAAACAGCTCAATATCATGCTAATTTCAGGTAGCCCTCAAAACTCTGGCAAGTCCTTGGTTGGATATAGTTGAGAGCACCTGACAAACTTCTGACTGAGTAATCATCAATTGAAATAATTTGTCATTTACTGTTGTAGCAGATAATTCATTTCAACAACACAGAAAAGTGTATTATTTTAAAATGTGTTCTTTTCTGTTTTTGTATGAGACCCCAGATGATCTTTTAATCAAGAGAGAAAACAGAAGTGTATCAGTTTCTTCCAACTACCTTATCTTCTTCATCTACATTCTTTTCACCATGAAATTCCTCCTCACACTCTTATATATGCTATTGTACAACACACTGAAAACAACACTCAGTGGAAAACAGAACAAGTTTCCAGTGTTAATGCATGGATTGTCAATCAGATAGTGCTGACAATGACCAGAGCAATAATAGCGTGACCAAGGATAAAAATTTATACAGGATATCAATCTTCATATCTTAGGACATAAGCCAACCACTAATTGCAGAGGGATGGGATAAAGCTTCCTCGGAGATGTTTTATTGCATAATTATCTGTCTCCTTTGAAGATGACTGCTAGAGACAGAACAACAACCTGCCCTAGATGGACTATTGGTCCATCTAGTATGGCAATTTGTAAGTTCCCGTGATTAAAGTAAGATTTGAACTTAATGGCACCTTAAATTTAGATCCCATTGAGTTACTTTTCAACCAAACTCTTTCTCAAACAGCTAAATTTGCAGCACAGACCTTCAAATTAGGGATGTAAATTGGGTTGCATAAAATAGGAACCAATACAAAGCTAATCTTTCTGGAGAATGAATTTTATTTTATTTTATTTTGGTGTGGGATTTTTCCATTCCACATCCTGGGCATATTTAGCCTAAGCAGAATGGGTTAAACACAGTACAGTAAAAACAAAAATTGTTCTTGTTTCCAACCTAGCAGGGCAGAATAATTTAAATGACTTGCTTTTTTAAAAAATATCACTGATTTAAATTAGTTTGATGCTTTAATTTATGCCATTGCAAACTTTAGATTAAAGTTTATAATGAATTTATAATGAACAAAAAACAAAAACCTGCTAGGATATCTTATTTTAATTTTACAAAACTGCTATAGGTAAAAAACAAATATTTCAACATTTAGCCTGTGATCCTGTGAACACTTAAGAAGGTACATAACTTTACTCACATGAGTACTCTTGTTGACTTCAATAGCAGTCATGTGCTTACAGCTAATCATGTGCAGAAATATTTGCAAAATCAGAGTCAACGTTTATTTTTATTAAAAACTTTTTAGTTGAAGCAAAATAGATTTTATGCAAAGTAAAATAAAGTGTTAACAACTAAAAGTTACTTAGAGTTTCAATATTTTAAACAAAGTTATTGTAAACTTTTGAATATTTAAGCTCCGAAGAGCACAAGTCCCATTGACTTCTAACTGACAACCTGGATGGAGTACAGCCTGGTTGAAGATTTCCAGCTTATATTGAACTTCCACAAGACAAGTACACCTCTACCCCAATATAACGCGACCCGATATAACACGGGTTCGCATATAGTGCGGTAATTCTGGGGCTCCGGCAGCGGGGCTCGGGCGGTGCTTTAAAGGGCCCGGGGCTCCAGCTGCTGCAGGGAGCCCTGGGCCCTTTAAATCACCGCTGGAGCCCTGCCGCTGCTACCCCGGGGCTGCGGCAGCGGGGCTCGGCTGGCGATTTAAAGGGCCCGGGCTCCCCGTGGCAGCCGGAGCCCGGGGATCTTTAAATCACCACTGGAGCCCTGCCGCCACTACCCCAATATAACGGTGTTTTACCTATAACGTGGTAGGGATTTTTGGCACCCAAGGACTGCGTTATATCGGGGTAGAGGTGTATCAGAAAATGATGCATTGGTTGCAAATATAGCACGGGCTATTTGCTTATCAATGTTGTGTGTGACTTTGTGTTGTTTTCGCAGTCAGGATGTTCATGGGGACCTGAACTGGTCCTTTTCATCAGAGACGAATATTTTAAGTGTGAAAGTTCTTTAAGATTTTTTCTATTATCTAACAACAAACTCCACTAGCAATTACAACACTAAACATGTAAATACAAAACATCCACAGTAGCAGCATATGGCTATACAATGGGGAGGAAGTAAAAGACTAGAATATGAAAAATAAAATAGATCTGATTACTTTTTAAAAACCTATTCAAATAAAAATATTTTGTATTGATTAAAAACAAATCAAGGTTATTTGTCTAAAACTACTACCTAGGTTAGCAGATGCAAGAAGTCTGGATAGTTTGGCTAAGGCTCAGAATCAATATGTGAACTTGTGTGTCCTTATCTTAGCCCACCTTCTGAACCTGCCAAGATATGCTCTTCCTAATTTGTACATTGTAGATATGATGAGATTGAAACATGAACAGATATGGCCTGCAGAGAGAAGATTCTCAGAAGATAATGGAGTGCAGCAAATGAAAAGTGTGTAATAACTTCTTTAGCTGACAAACTAGGGAAAAAATATTTACTAAAAATGAGGGGTGAAATCCTCCCCACTGACGTTGGTGGCAAAATTCCCATTTTAAATTTCCCTCTTTATCTGGCATTTCTTTGTCTCCTGTTCCCTGCCATTACACTACCTAAAATTTGAAACAAATAAAATAAATTGTACTATAATAAAGACTACAATTATGGGTTATTCTTCAGTGAGTTTTTGCATTTTCCCCACTTTGGGAGAAGTTAAACTATAAATAACAAAGAAATGAATAAAAATAAATGAAGGAAATATTCAAAATCCTCAAATTGGATTATCATAGTCAAGAATCTCTACATTGTATGAATTTAGTTTTGGGGGCACGGATCAGCATTCACATCACACTCCCCGTCAGTACACTGCCTGGTCCGGGCAAGCTAATAGTCCAACCAGCAGACCAAATTCAGTGATGAATCCGGGTCACGTGCCACCTAAGGTACATTGCTCATACACTAGGAAGAAGAATTTAGCTCTAGCTAGAGAAAAATAATTAATGCAGTTGTTTCTTATATATGAGGTCCTAACAAGACCCTGGAATACGCTGTCTGCTTCTGTGTTGTAGGCAGGATATTCCTGAGGTAAACTACAAGAAAAATGAATGGTTTTACCATTGGTGACACTAGAAGTGTGAGAGACATGGGCTCTATTATAATAATAATCGGAACTTTAAACCACCTCTAGATTTAGAGTAGTTTATTTTTGCACATGCACAGTGTTATTTGCATCCATGCCAGAGACAAACTGCAATGCCATTTAAAACAGAATGATTTATGGAAACAGAACTCAAGCTACTGTCTTCTGATGCAAGAAAAATCGGTGTCAAACTATTGCCTTCAAGGTCCATTCCTGTAGGTAGTGCTAAACTATCTCAGTCACAGATCATCAAATGTAGTTTGGTATTACCCAGAGGCTTTCAAAATTTTCTGAACCAGTTTCGCCCATCTTGACCTATCGCTTTCCTGTCCATTGCCACTGCCACTGCATAGATTGTGATCAGGAACAGACAGCCCTCCCAGCCTCAAAGTCTTGATCCCATTCTCTGACACATGTAATGCCTCAGTGTGCATCTCAGGAAATCAGCTACTCCTCAAGGTATGTGTGCATATGCCAAAGCTCATCTTCAGTGGCACATATGAATGTGCATTGCATGTTAATGCTCATAATGGACTGGAAAGCAAGGGTGGGATTTTCAAAGCTGCCTGAGAGAAATTGATGGGAAGGGTATCCTGGTAACATAAGCAGCTTTGAAATTCTCAGAGTAGGACTGTTAACACTAA
>NW_020703586.1:0-3232 GCF_002925995.2 Terrapene triunguis | reverse complement strand
CTGTCAGCATTCACAGACTACTTTAAGAACAGTCCCAGTTCGTCACATCTCTCCCCCCTCCGAGACCGAACTGAGCGGGGTCACTTTAGCCAGTGACCCGGGGAAGTTCGAACCTACCCCCGTTCCCATGGATGCCCCAACATCCCTCCCATTCCTTGGTGAGAATTACACCAGGCCCTTCCAGTTTCACGCCCCCTCTTAGGTCGGGGTTGCTCGGTGGCACTCACAGTTCGCATGTGTGAAGGGTTATGCGGCCTGTGCCCTTTCCCCACCCCAATACCCCTGGGGTTCCAACTGGGCTGGGGTCTTCTCCCAGCGCTCCAGTCTGGAGGTCTGTGCTTCGGGCTCTCTTGGTTCAGGGCCCCCCTTTTAACCTTGGCCACCCTCCGGAAAGGCTCCTCTAGGCTGGGCAAGGGTCCTAAAGCCGTTTTCCCCTTGTCCCGGGCCTTCCTCCCCCTCTGACAGGGGTCACAGGATCGGCAGTACTGCCGGACAGTAACAAAGACCCCCGGCCAGTAAAAGCTCCGTAGCAGCCTCTGCTGGGTACGCCAGGTTCCCTGGTGCCCTGAGAGGGGAATGTCATGGGCCCGGTACAGCAGCTGGCGGCGATACTTCTGGGGTACCACCAGCTGCCTCCTGATCCCCCCTGACTCCATCTTCCCTGGGGGAGCCCATTCTCGGTACAGGAACCCCTTCTCCCACAGGAACCTTTTTCGGCCACCTCTCCCCATGGTCTGTACCGCACCGAGGTCGGCCAGGTCCCTTATCTTCCGCAAGGAGGGATCTTTTTGCACCTCGGCCTGGAACTCAGCCGCTGGGACAGGGATGGCCACCTGCTCTCTCTCGCCGGCTGGGTCTGAAGCTGCAGCCTCCCTGAGCCGTGTCCCTGGGCGTTCCCTCCCCACCAGGTTAGGGTCCTGCGCCTCGGGCAAGGCACCCTCCCCAAGGTCGGGGCGCAGTGCTCCTCGCCGGCTCTGACTGTGGGTCACAACCAGTGCATTCTGGGGGTTGCTTGGCCAGTCCTCCAGGTCCCCCCCCATCAACACCTCAGTGGGCAAATACGGGTGTACCCCCACGTCCTTGGGGCCCTCCTTGGGCCCCCACTTCAGGCGTACCCTCGCCACAGGTACCTTGAATGGGGTCCCACCCACCCCCGTCAGAGTCAGGAAGGTGTTGGGCACCATCCGATCTGAGGCCACCACCTCGGGCCGGACCAGTGTCACCTCTGCGCCCGTATCCCAGTATCCATCGACCTTCCTCCCATCCACCTCCAGGGGAACAAGGTACTCTCTCCGGAGGGACCGCCCCGCGCCCACCGTATAAACCAAAAACCCTGAGTCTGGAGCATCCAGCCCCCCAGAGGAGCTGGCCTGGAGCTCTCCTTCCTCCTTAGCAGGTGGTATTCTGCCAGCCCCCCTTCCCTGGGAGTGCCGCCTCTCGCCCGGCTGGGTCTCTACCCAGTCAACCCTCGGTGGGTCTGGTCTGCTCAGTCTGTCCCTGAGTCTGGGGCACTGGGCCCGTATGTGACCTCTCTGGTCACAGTGATAGCAGACCATGTCCCAGGTGTCCCCTCGAGCCGGTCGGTTGTCCCTGACCCTGGGCATTTCCCATGGGAGGGGATTCCCCACATTCCCCTTTTGGGAAGTACCCGGGTGACTCTCTCTCTGCATCGCGGCGGGCCTGCTCCTTTGGGACTCCTCCCTGCCAGCCCCTGACCGGCTCTTCACAAACTCATCGGCCAGCCGGCCTGCATGTCGCGGGTTCTCTGGTTTTTTGTCCACCAACCACAGCCTCAGGTCGGATGGGCACCGCTCATACAGTTGCTCCAATACCAGCAGTTTAACCAGGTCCTCCTTTGTCTGGGCCCCATCAGCCCACTTGCTGGCGTATCCCTCCATGCGGACGGCTAGTTGCAGATATGAGATCTCAGGGGTTTTATCCTGACTCCGGAACCTTTCCCGGTACATCTCAGGAGTCAGCCCAAACTCACGTAGCAGGGCCTTTTTGAAGAGTTCATAGTCCCCTTTCTCCGCCTCGTCCAGTTGGCGGTACAATGCCACGGATTTGGGGTCCAGTAAGGGGGTGAGAACCCGGAGTCTGTCCGCAGGATCAACCCGGTGCAGCTCGCAGGCCGTCTCAAAGGCATCCAGGAAGTCATCCATGTCCTCCCCCTCCTTACGTGGGGCCAGGATGCACTTATCAAAGCTCCGTGCAGTCCTGGGTCCCCCCTCACTCACCGCAGCCGGGGTCGCGCGGTCCTTCAGCCTCGCCAGCTCCAGTTCCTGCTGACGCTGTCTCTCATTCTCCTCCCGTTCATGCTGACGCTGTCTTTCTTCATGCTGCCTTTGTCTCTCATTCTCCTCCCGTTCATGACGCCTCTGTCTCTCTTTCTCCTCCTGTTCATGCTGTCTCTGTTGTTCACGATCCTCCAGCTCTCTCAGTTTTAGCTCTCTCTCCCAGTCCAGCCCATTCCGCTCCATGGATGCCGCGCGTGGCCGGGAGGATCCCCTGCTGGCCGGCGAGCGTGGCCGGGAGGATCCCCTGCTGGCCGGGGGGGTCACTGCGCCCTCGGTATTTGCTGGGCTCCTCCCCACCCTTCCCCTAGGCATAGGAAGGAGGGGTCTCGGGAAGCCCTCAGCAGCCGGCTGACCACTCCCAGCTGGGACAGACACTGGGGCCTGCGCTGCATCTGCCAGGCTGCTTCCCTCAGAGACAGGGATCAGTTCATTCGCGCGATCCTGCTTCTCCAGCTGGGCAATGAGCTGGTCTTTGGTGAGCCTCCCAATGCACACCCCCCTCTGCTTGCACAGCTCCACCAGGTCACTCTTAAGCCGCTTGGCATACATCTTCCTGCTGGCCACTCACAGGCCCGTGTGCTCACCGCTCCCCACCGTCTCCAGGGAGACCCCTAGTGTGCCAGCCCTTCTCGAGGTCACCACCTCTCTGCCAGGGTCGAGCTGCAGACTCCTCCGCCCCTGGGACCACTCGCTGCGATCCCCCGGGGGACCCTGTTACTACAAAAGTCCTTCTCGCTGGTCACACACTCCCAGGGGTGATAACCGTCTCTCTCTGACTCCTCAGCACGCCTGGTCCCCGTCAATCCCCCTTCGCTTTACTTCTCCCCAGTCACTTACTGCAGGAAGCGCCGTCCACGGGGTGCAGTAGATCCCGCCGCTGCCACCAGTTGTCACGGAGTAAGGGGGAGTCAGGGCCCCGCACCCCTCTTCCTGAG
>NW_020703585.1:0-1025 GCF_002925995.2 Terrapene triunguis | reverse complement strand
GTGTGCAGGGTGTGCACGGTGTGTGAGGGGCGTGTGCAGGGGCATGTGCTCAGTGCAGGTAGGACAAGACTTGGAGACTTTAGGGGGTGGTGGCTGGATGCCCAGGCAGCCCAAGCTTTGTCCATAAAGCTCAGCCTTGGACTCCATGGGCGAGTCCAGTGCCGTGATCTAGGGGGCTCCGTGGGTCGCTGGCGAGCTGGCCGGACACTGTACGTGCCGTGAGGGTGGAGGCTGGCGCTGGGGTGCCGCTGGCAAAGGTGGTTCTGTCAAGGTGCAGGCCAGGCTTGTCCAGCTCTGTGGCCATCATCAGCCCCAACCTCCCTGGGATTCCCCAGCTCCTGGTGGTGGTCATGAGAGCCCCGAGCCAGGGGTCATCTCAAGGGGATTGTAAGGAACAAGCTAATCCGCCAGTGATGACCCCCTGACCCTCTGTATGGGCCGGCCAGATCCCTGTACTATTGCCCCCAACTGCCACAGGAGCATGTGGCATCACTGCAAGCACAGGTGGCTGTCAGCCCAAACCAAGCCGGCTGGAGAGCCAGACCTGGCTGCTTAGGGCTTTGACTCCTAACAGGGCCCAACCCTCCGGCTGCCTGCCCAGGAACGCCCAGGTATGTGGGAAAAGAGGGTATTTAACGATCAATGAATGTAGGCTTGACGGCGCTGGAGACGGACCAGAACAGGGATAGGCAATGGCAGTGCAGGGTCCCTGCTCTGATGGGGGGCAGCAGTCCTGACCTGCAAGGACCCCCCGTTCTGTCTCAATGTCCCATTCGATCTCCGATCCCTCTGTCGAGGGTGCCCAGGTGGGCGTTTCTGATGGAGGCTCCCCGCACTCCTTGCACGTGGCTCACAGAGCAGCGGTGAGAAGGGGCCCAGCTGTGCCTTGGTGATAGGGAGACCCGGACGCCTCTGTCCTGAGAACGGATGGATTGACGGGAAAACGCTTCCAGCGCAGCGCGTGAGAACGGCGGGGGTGCCGCTCCCCAGCACGGGGTGGCCGAGCGGAGAGGAGCCAGGGAGAA
>NW_020703584.1:0-1045 GCF_002925995.2 Terrapene triunguis | reverse complement strand
GTGCAGGGGTGTGTGCGTAGGCAGTGTGTATGGGGCATGCGTGTGCACGGTGTGTGAGGGGCGTGTGCAGGGGCGTGTGCTCAGTGCAGGTAGGTCAAGACTTGGAGACTTTAGGGGGTGCTGGCTGGATGCCCAGGCAGCCCAAGCTTTGTCCATAAAGCTCAGCCTTGGACTCCACGGGCGAGTCCAGTGCCGTGATCTAGGGGGCTCCGTGGGTCGCGGGCGAGCTGGCCGGACACGGTACGTGCCGTGAGGGTGGAGGCTGGCGCTGGGGTGCCGCTGGCAAAGGTGGTTCTGTCAAGGTGCAGGCCAGGCTTGTCCAGCTCTGTGGCCATCATCAGCCCCAACCTCCCTGGGATTCCCCAGCTCCTGGTGATGGTCATGAGAGCCCCGAGACAGGGGTCATCTCAAGGGGATTGTAAAGAACAAGCTAATCCGCCAGTGACGACCCTCTGACCCTCCGTATGGGCCGGCCAGATCCCTGTACTATTGCCCCCAACTGCCACAGGAGCATGTGGCATCACTGCAAGCACAGGTGGCTGTTAGCCCAAACCAAGCCAGCTGGAGAGGCAGCCCTGGCTGCTTAGGGCTTTGACTCCTAACAGGGCCCTCCGGCTGCCTGCCCAGGAACGCCCAGGTATGTGGGAAAAGAGGGTATTTAACGATCAATGAATGTAGGCTTGACGGCGCTGGAGACGGACCAGAACAGGGACAGGCAACGGCAGTGCAGGGTCCCTGCTCTGATGGGGGGCAGCAGTCCTGACCTGCAAGGACCCCCCGTTCTGTCTCAATGTCCCATTCGATCTCCGATCCCTCTGTCGAGGGTGCCCAGGTGAGCGTTTGTGATGGAGGCTCCCCGCACTCCTTGCATGTGGCTCACAGAGCAGCGGTGAGAAGGGGCCCAGCTGTGCCTTGGTGATAGGGAGACCCGGACGCCTCTGTCCTGAGAACGGATGGATTGACGCTTCCAGCGCAGCGCGTGAGAACGGGGGGGGGGGGCCGCTCCCCAGCACGGGGTGGCCGAGCGGAGAGGAGCCAGGGAGAA
>NW_020703583.1:0-1442 GCF_002925995.2 Terrapene triunguis | reverse complement strand
AAAAGTTTCCCTCCCAAGTCAGAACAAAAACTAAAAATTTCCTGTGGGAATTCCAAAAACTTTTTATTTTGGAAAATTCTAAGCATTTCCATTTGATTTTTCCAAAATGGAACAAAGCAACTAGCTGCCCTCTACACCAGAGGCAGCCCAGGGAGTCCCCCACCACGGAGCAGGGAGTAGAGAAGCCCTTAGAACCTTGGCTCCAGCCAAGGGGCTCGGGCTCCCTCCGTGCAATTATGTGATCACATACTATTTTTTCCACAGGCCTCATTCAGTTCACAGGTTGAATGCATAAGGGGGCAACTCAGCCACCAAAGCTGTCTGACTTGGCACGGTGAACAGCACAGCAGGGTTTGTGTAGTCTATGCTTTGGGTCCAATTTACTTATGTTATTTTCAAAAAGAAAGCACACAATTGGCTAGCAGATAGGGTTCATGCAGATTTTCATGCAGTATGTCACTGACACAAAATATGAACCATCATCACATGCTAATTCAATTTCTGTGCCCGACCCAGGATTTTTTAAAAACTGTCAACTGATGTTGGCACCTACTCCTAGTGGCAGTTCCAGGATTCTTGAGCGGGTCAGCAAATTTTTCCCAAGAGGAGTTCAAAATATTGACCCAGATGATTAAGCACTGCTATGACTTCCTCTTCAGGATCAAGTCTGGCATCACACTCCATCTGGGTGAAAGCACCTAGAGTCAGCAATCTCTTAGAGTCATAGAATATCAGGGTTGGAAGGGACCTCAGGAGGTCATCTAGTCCAACCCCCTGCTCAAAGCAGGACCAATCCCCAGACAGATTTTTGCCCCAGATTCCTAAATGAAGGATTGAACTCATAACCCTGGGTTTAGCAGGCCAATGCTCAAACCACTGAGCTATCCCTCCCCCCTGCAGCTTCTGGGTGTTTCCAATGACTAATGCAAAGAAGGAAATGAAAATCCTACTGGTGAAAACAACGGTTCCCGTTGATATCCAGGGGAAGAAATGCCCTAGCAATTCCCTTTTTACATTTTTAAGCAAGACCCTCATTACATTTAAGTGTTCCCTTCTTCCAACATAAATGGAAAAGAAAACCAGCGCTGCCTAAGCCAGGGGGAACCAGGGTATCCTCTTGCTGGGGGACAGATGCCTGGTGTTTTGCTTGTGGAAAAAAGGGGGAGAGATGATGATGTTATGTATGATGATTGTCTCTCCAGCCAGCATGAGTTAAGTTACTCAGCTGGAGGCAGCCCCTGTGGAAATCCATGTGGAAAACATTGCTATTGACTGGAATCTTTGGATGTGCCTACACTGCAGCTCGGAGCATTCTTCCCAGTGCAGGTAGACAGACATGTGCTGGCGCTGCTTGTCCTAGCACATTACAAATTGCAGCGTAGCTGGTATAGCACAGGCGACAGCTTGGGCTGGCCATCCGAATACAGCCAGATCCACTGGGT
>NW_020703582.1:0-1061 GCF_002925995.2 Terrapene triunguis | reverse complement strand
GACAGGAAAATGAAAATGAATTCAAATTTTCCCGGGGGTGTGGCTGGTCAGAGCATCCGAGCTCGGACTGCTGTCCAGAGCGTCAACAGAGTGGTGCACTGTGGGATAGCTCCCGGAGCTATTACCGTCGATTTCCATCCACACCTAGCCTAATTCGATATGGCCATGTCGAATTTAGCGCTACTCCTCTCGTTGGGGAGGATTACAGAAATCGATTTAAAGAGAGCTTTATGTCGAACTAAATGGCTTCCTGGTGTGGACGGGTGCAGGGTTAATTCGATATAACGGCGCTAAAGTCGACATAAAAGCCTAGTGTAGACCAGGCCTTAGAGTCATAGAATATCAGGGTTGGAAGGGACCTCAGAAGGTCATCTAGTCCAACCCCCTACTCAAAGCAGGACCAATTCCCAGACAGATTTTTGCCCTAGATTCCTAAATGGCCCCCTCAAGGATTGAACTCACAACCCTGGGTTTAGCAGGCCAATGCTCAAACCACTGAACTATCCCTCCCCCCTGCAGCTTCTGGGTGTTTCCAATGACTAATGCAAAGAAGGAAATGAAAAGCCTACCGGTGAAAACAACGGTTCCCGTTGATATCCAGGGGAAGAAATGCCCTAGCAATTCCCTTTTTACATTTTTAAGCAAGACCCTCATTAAATTTAAGTGTTCCCTTCTTCCAACATAAATGGAAAAGAAAACCAGCGCTGCCTAAGCCAGGGGGAACCAGGGTATCCTCTTGCCGGGGGACAGATGCCTGGTGTTTTGCTTGTGGAAAAAAGGGGTAGAGATGATGATGTTATGTATGATGATTGTCTCTCCAGCCAGCATGAGTTAAGTTACTCAGCTGGAGGCAGCCCCTGTGGAAATCCATGTGGAAAACATTGCTATTGACTGGAATCTTTGGATGTGCCTACACTGCAGCTCGGAGCATTCTTCCCAGTGCAGGTAGATAGACATGTGCTGGCGCTGCTTGTCCTAGCACATTACAAATTGCAGCGTAGCTGGTATAGCACGGGCGACAGCTTGGGCTGGCCATCCGAATACAGCCAGATCCACTGGGT
>NW_020703581.1:0-4592 GCF_002925995.2 Terrapene triunguis | reverse complement strand
AAAAGTTTCCCTCCCAAGTCAGAACAAAAACTAAAAATTTCCTGTGGAAATTCCAAAAACTTTTTATTTTGGAAAATTCTAAACATTTCCATTTGATTTTTCCAAAACGGAACAAAGCAACTAGCTGCCCTCTACACCAGAGGCAGCCCAGGGAGTCCCCCACCACGGAGCAGGGAGTAGAGAAGCCCTTAGAACCTTGGCTCCAGCCAAGGGGCTCGGGCTCCCTCCGTGCAATTATGTGATCACATACTATTTTTTCCACAGGCCTCATTCAGTTCACAGGTTGAATGCATAAGGGGGCAACTCAGCCACCAAAGCTGTCTGACTTAGCACGGTGAACAGCACAGCAGGGTTTGTGTAGTCTATGCTTTGGGTCCAATCTACTCATGTTATTTTCAAAAAGAAAGCACACAATTGGCTAGCAGATAGGGTTCATGCAGATTTTCATGCAGTATGTCACTGACACAAAATATGAACCATCATCACATGCTAATTCAATTTCTGTGCCCGACCCAGGATTTTTTAAAAACTGTCAGCTGATGTTGGCACCTACTCCTAGTGGCAGTTCCAGGATTCTTGAGCGGGTCAGCAAATTTTTCCCAAGAGGAGTTCAAAATATTGACCCAGATGATTAAGCACTGCTATGACTTCCTCTTCAGGATCAAGTCTGGCATCACACTCCATCTGGGTGAAAGCACCTAGAGTCAGCAATCTCTTAGGGTATGTCTACACTACGAGGGTAATTCGATTTTACTTAAATCGAATATGTGGAATCGATATTGCAAAGTCGAACGTGTGTGTCCACACTAAGGACACACTAAGGACAGTAATTCGACTTTGTGAGTCCACACTAACGGGGCGAGCGTCGATATTGGAAGCGGTGCACTGTGGGCAGCTATCCCACAGTTCCCGCAGTCCCCGCTGCCCATCGGAATTCTGGGTCGAGCCGCCAATGCCTTCTGGGTAAAAAAAATTTGTCGTCATCCGTCCGTCACTAACGCCCTCCCTCCCTCCATGAAAGCGCCGGCGGGAAATCAGTTCGCGCACTTTTCTGGTCAGTGACAGCGCGGACGCCACAGCACTGCGATCATGGATCACGCTGCGACCATCGCTGCACTTGTGGCCGTTCTCAACACCTCGCAGCTTATCATACACCTTTCCCTGAGGCAGATGCAGAGAAATCGGGCGAGGAGGCTACGGCACCGCCGTGAGAGCCTGAAGTCGGAGAGTGGCACAGAGCTGTCAGAAACCACGAGCCCCAGCGCCCAGGACATCACGGTGGCAATGGGGCATGTGGATTTTGTTGAACGGCGATTCTGGGCCCGGGAAACAAGCACGGACTGGTGGGACCGTATAGTGCTTCAGGTCTGGGATGAATCCCAGTGGCTGCGAAACTTTCGCATGCGGAAGGGGACTTTCCTCGAACTTTGTGAGTTGCTGTCCCCTGCCCTGAAGCGCAGTGACACCCGGATGCGAGCAGCCCTGACTGTCCAGAAGCGAGTGGCCATAGCCCTCTGGAAGCTTGCAACGCCGGACAGCTACCGGTCAGTCGCGAACCACTTTGGTGTGGGCAAATCTACCGTGGGGGTTGTTGTCATGCAAGTAGCCAAGGCAATCGTCAAGGTACTGCTCCCAAAGGTAGTGACCCTGGGAAACGCGCAGGTCATCATAGATGGCTTTGCCGCGATGGGATTCCCAAACTGCGGTGGGGCTATAGATGGGACTCACATCCCTATCCTGGGACCGGACCACCAGGCCAGCCAGTACATCAATAGAAAGGGCTACTTTTCAATGGTGCTGCAAGCACTGGTGGACCATCGGGGACGGTTTACAAACATCTACGTCGGATGGCCGGGCAAGGTTCATGACGCTCGCGTGTTCAGGAACTCTGGTCTGTTTAGACGGCTGCAGGAAGGTATTTACTTCCCAGACCACAAAATAACTCTTGGGGATGTGGAGATGCCTACAGTCATCCTCGGGGACCCAGCCTACCCGCTAATGCCCTGGCTCATGAAGCCCTATACTGGCGCCCTGGACACAGAAAAAGAACTGTTCAACTACCGTCTGAGCAAGTGCAGAATGGTGGTGGAGTGTGCTTTTGGCCGTCTCAAAGGGAGATGGAGAAGCTTACTCACTCGCTGTGATCTCAGTGAAACCAATATCCCCATCGTTATTGCAGCTTGCTGTGTGCTCCACAATCTGTGTGAGAGCAAGGGGGAGACCTTTATGGCGGGGTGGGAGCTAGAGGCAAATAGCCTGGCTGCTGATTACGTCCAGCCAGACAGCCGGGCCATTAGAAGATCCCAGCGGGACGCCCTGTGCATCCGGGAGGCTTTGAAAGCTAGGTTCCTGAGTGAGCAGGGCAACCAGTGACTTTTCAGTTTGTGGACAGAAAAGCTGAACCTGCCCCCGTTTCTTTACCCAGTCCATTTTGACTATCCTCTCCAGTTACATACAACCTTCACCCCCTTCCCCTTCCCAAAAAATAAAATCATTTCGATTTTTTAATGAACACCGTTGTCTGTATTGCTGTTTTCGCGGGAATATTTTAAACCGGGGACGCAGACTGTGGCGGGGGGGCGGGTTTAGTGTTCTGATGCAAATGATACTTCTAAACTCCCGGAATGACAGGCTCCGCACTGGTGGACTGGTTATTTCAATGGAGCCTGCCAGCACTCCTGGGGGGGACTGTGTGTATGTGTCGGCTATGTGACTTTCTGGCAGGGGGGGTAGGGTTACAGATCCCCTGCTGCGTGGATCTGTGAGCCAGGATAAGGACCGCTGCATAAGATCTGTAACTGCCCTCCCCCGCCACAAAGTCACAGAGCAACCCCCCCCCCCCAAAACATGAAAAGCACCTCCCAGACTGACCAGGGTAACCAGTGACTGCACTGGTTATGTGTCCTGATGCTGGACCTGACACCGCCTCTGTACCCTGCTAAAGGTGACTGTCCTGTCCAATTACCAAGCCCCTTCCCCCCCTCCAGACAGACTCTCCCTCAAAAGAACCTGACTGAAACAGTAATGAACAGAAACAAACATTTTATTGCGAACCAGACATGAAACGTGGGGGGTGAAACTTGGACGGGGGCTTGTGTGAGGTGGGTAGGAAAGGACTTATGAAATTTTGGGGAATGTCAGCCTTCTACTGCTAGAGCAGTCTGCAGGGGTTGATTGAAAGTTTTAACGGCCCTTGCCGCCCCTCCTTCTTTGGACTTTGGGTGAGGGTGGTGTGGGACTTGGTGGCGGGTGAGGGCGGTTACAGATAGACTGCAGCGGGGCTCTGTCCTCCTGCCTCCGGTCTTGCAGAACATCCACAAGGCGCCGGAGCGTGTCCGTTTGCTCCCTCATTAGTCCAAGCAGCTTTTCAGTAGCCTGTTGGTCCTCCTGACGCCACCTCTCCTCCCGTTCCATGACTGCTCGGTGCATTTGTGACAAGTTCTCCCTCCACTGTGTCTGCTGGGCTGCCTGGGCTCGGGAGCAGCCCATTAGTTCTGTGAACATGTCTTCACGCGTCTTCTTCTTCCTCCGCCTAATCTGCGCTAGCCTCTGGGAGTGTGCTGACAGGCTGGGTTGGGAGACAGTCGCAGATGTGTCTGTGTGAATTGTAAAAAGGGAGTGAATTCCTGAGACAGATAAATGAAATTGTATACAAAGAACCTAGTCTTTCTCTGTGAACAAGACCATGCACTGAACCTCTCACATGCGCACTCAGGACAAGGTCGAATTTTCGGCCGTCGCCTTCAGTGCCTGTGGACTTGCGGAGGTCTTGGAGTGTTCAGAGAACTGTGGCTGGAGACCTGAACTTCTGGAGCGGGCAATAATGGTAAGCCGCAGACTTGTGGCTGCTTAAAACTCCAGCAGTAGCACTGGCCTCCTTTCACATTGAAAGCAATGCCAGTCTCTGCTGCCAGCAATCAGGACAGCATCAACTCTGCCCCTGTCCCACCCCCTCGCGGCTGTCCCAGGGAAAGATCCCTGTATGCTGCCCCTCTCCCTCCACCGCGTGGCTGTAAAGCAGTCCCAATACTAACAGTCCCCTCCCTAATTCAAAGCAGGGCGTCATGAGCGACATCACCCTCCTGAGGATCCCGGACACCCAGAGAGAACGCATGCTGCGGGAAAGCATGCAAAAACCGGGGCCGTATGCCGCCATGCTATGTCGGGCCATGATCCCCGAGTACCTGATTGTGGCATGGAGGGGACATGTCTGCTACCACGGAGGGCCCACTAAGATCGCCCTACCCCGGAACCTGATCAACAGGCTTGAGCTCTACCTCCACGAGACCTACGAGGAGTTCTCCTACGAGGATTTCTCGTCGATCCCCGGCCACATTGACCGGATTTTCGCGTAGGTGCACTGAGACTTTGGAGTGGAGCGTCTTGGGCCTGGGAATCATGTAGTAACGGACATTGTGAAATTTTTTTAAAATACTTGGGACTAAATTGAGAAGAGCCTAAGACAGAGAAATCATGCAAAACCCATTTGTTACCTTTGTAAATATTCCTGTTTTGTACCTGATTATTTTTTTACTAGTTTACAGAACTTTTATAAATATACATTGTTAATAGTATAAATATTACCGTTCTGT
>NW_020703580.1:0-5615 GCF_002925995.2 Terrapene triunguis | reverse complement strand
ATTGCACGGCCATCTCTGCTGGAGAGCTCTGCATCGTTGCCACTGCTCCTGAGCTCACCTCGATGTCCAAACAGGAACTGAGATTCAAACTGCCCAGACAGGAAAATGAATTCAAATTTTCCCGGGGGTGTGGCTGGTCAGAGCATCCGAGCTCGGACTGCTGTCCAGAGCGTCAACAGAGTGGTGCACTGTGGGATAGCTCCCGGAGCTATTACCGTCGATTTCCATCCACACCTAGCCTAATTCGATATGGCCATTTCGAATTTAGCGCTACTCCTCTCGTTGGGGAGGATTACAGAAATCGATTTAAAGAGAGCTCTATGTCGAACTAAATGGCTTCCTGGTGTGGACGGGTGCAGGGTTAATTCGATATAACGGCGCTAAATTCGACATAAAAGCCTAGTGTAGACCAGGCCAAAGAGGTTTATTTTGATTGAACAAGAAGTAAGCCCCTGCAAAATCCAGTAGCTGAGCTGAGTGAATAGTCCTTTTTATCTTCTAAACTGTTACAGTTTGTCTTTATTCAGCACTGAACAACTGTTAAGAAGGCTCTCTCTCCCTTTGCTGGTGTAATAGCTGTCATTGCACCTCATTTTGTCACTGGGGTAGCCCTCTATAAGTAACGAATGCCAGTAAAAATCAGCACTGTAGCAAATAGACAATGGAAGTGATGGGACTCCATAATATGTGAGCAGAAATAGTTAACTTGCTTTTCGGAAAATGCACTAAGTCTTTATCATGTAGACCACATTTCTTGATAGCCACCCACACACTCCACATATCACGTTGCCATGATTTCTCATTTTTCTCTACTACCCCTAGTTTCAGCCTCTTCTTGCTGCAATTTTCAGGTAACTGTGGCAACAAGCTTAACAATTTTCAGCCAACCGGGTTCATTCTCAAATCTGGGTCATGTCGTTCTCACTAAATGAAGCTATTGTATGACAAATGCTGGGCCAAACTCAGCCCTTGGTGCCAAGTAGAAGCAACTCCATCCATTCGGTGGTGCCACACCTGCTTGTACGACAGCTGAGTTTGGCCCAGCATTTGTCATACAATAGCTTCATTTAGTGAGAACGACATGACCCAGATTTGAGAATGAACCCGGTTGGCTGAAAATTGTTAAGCTTGTTGCCACAGTTACCTGAAAATTGCAGCAAGAAGAGGCTGAAACTAGGGGTAGTAGAGAAAAATGAGAAATCATGGCAACGTGATATGTGGAGTGTGTGGGTGGCTATCAAGAAATGTGGTCTACATGATAAAGACTTAGTGCATTTTCCGAAAAGCAAGTTAACTATTTCTGCTCACATATTATGGAGTCCCATCACTTCCATTGTCTATTTGCTACAGTGCTGATTTTTACTGGCATTCGTTACTTATAGAGGGCTACCCCAGTGACAAAATGAGGTGCAATGACAGCTATTACACCAGCAAAGGGAGAGAGAGCCTTCTTAACAGTTGTTCAGTGCTGAATAAAGACAAACTGTAACAGTTTAGAAGATAAAAAGGACTATTCACTCAGCTCAGCTACTGGATTTTGCAGGGGCTTACTTCTTGTTCAATCAAAATAAACCTCTTTGGCCTGGTCTACACTAGGCTTTTATGTCGAATTTAGCGCCGTTATATCGAATTAACCCTGCACCCGTCCACACCAGGAAGCCATTTAGTTCGACATAGAGCTCTCTTTAAATCGATTTCTGTAATCCTCCCCAACGAGAGGAGTAGCGCTAAATTCGAAATGGCCATATCGAATTAGGCTAGGTGTGGATGGAAATCGACGGTAATAGCTCCGGGAGCTATCCCACAGTGCACCACTCTGTTGACGCTCTGGACAGCAGTCCGAGCTCGGATGCTCTGACCAGCCACACCCCCGGGAAAATTTGAATTCATTTTCCTGTCTGGGCAGTTTGAATCTCAGTTCCTGTTTGGACATCGAGGTGAGCTCAGGAGCAGTGGCAACGATGCAGAGCTCTCCAGCAGAGATGGCCGTGCAATCTAATAGAAAGAGGGCCCCAGCATGGACTGATCGGGAAGTCTTGGATCTCATCGCAGTGTGGGGCGATGAGTCCGTGCTTTCAGAGCTGCGCTCCAAAAGAAGGAATGCTAAGATCTACGAGAAGATCTCCAAAGCCATGGCAGAGAGAGGCTACAGCCGGGATGCAACGCAGTGCCGCGTGAAAATCAAGGAGCTGAGACAAGGCTACCAAAAAACCAAAGAGGCTAACGGACGCTCCGGATCCCAGCCCCACACATCCCGTTTCTACGAGGCACTGCATTCCATCCTGGGTGCGGCCGCCACCACTACCCCACCCCTGACCGTGGACTCCGAGGATGGGATCATGTCGGACATGACAGCGGACGGGGAAGATGAAGAAGGAGATGAGGAGGACGAGGCAGTCGACAGCGCTGGCACCGCTGATTTCCCCGACAGCCAGGAGCTCTTCATCACCCTTACCGAGATCCCCTACCAACCGTCCCCATCCCTTACCCCGGACACAGAATCAGGGGACGGATCAAGCAGTAAGTGCTGTAAACATGTAAACATTTATTTAAAACAGAACGGTAATATTTATACTATTAACAATGTACATTTATAAAAGTTCTGTAAACTAGTAAAAAAATAATCAGGTACAAAACAGGAATATTTACAAAGGTAACAAATGGGTTTTCATGATTTCTCTGTCTTAGGCTCTTCTCAATTTAGTCCCAAGTGTTTTAAAAAATTTTCACAATGTCCGTTACTACATGATTCCCAGGCCCAAGACGCTCCACTCCAAAGTCTCAGTGCACCTACGCGAAAATCCGGTCAATGTGGCCGGGGATCGACGAGAAATCCTCGTAGGAGAACTCCTCGTAGGTCTCGTGGAGGTAGAGCTCAAGCCTGTTGATCAGGTTCCGGGGTAGGGCGATCTTAGTGGGCCCTCCGTGGTAGCAGACATGTCCCCTCCATGCCACAATCAGGTACTCGGGGATCATGGCCCGACATAGCATGGCGGCATACGGCCCCGGTTTCTGCATGCTTTCCCGCAGCATGCGTTCTCTCTGGGTGTCCGGGATCCTCAGGAGGGTGATGTCGCTCATGACGCCCTGCTTTGAATTAGGGAGGGGAATGTTAGTATTGGGACTGCTTTACAGCCACGCGGTGGAGGGAGAGGGGCAGCATACAGGGATCTTTCCCTGGGACAGCCGCGAGGGGGTGGGACAGGGGCAGAGTTGATGCTGTCCTGATTGCTGGCAGCAGAGACTGGCATTGCTTTCAATGTGAAAGGAGGCCAGTGCTACTGCTGGAGTTTTAAGCAGCCACAAGTCTGCGGCTTACCATTATTGCCCGCTCCAGAAGTTCAGGTCTCCAGCCACAGTTCTCTGAACAGTCCAAGACCTCCGCAAGTCCACAGGCACTGAAGGCGACGGCCGAAAATTCGACCTTGTCCTGAGTGCGCATGTGAGAGGTGCAGTGCATGGTCTTGTTCACAGAGAAAGACTAGGTTCTTTGTATACAATTTCATTTATCTGTCTCAGGAATTCACTCCCTTTTTACAATTCACACAGACACATCTGCGACTGTCTCCCAACCCAGCCTGTCAGCACACTCCCAGAGGCTAGCGCAGATTAGGCGGAGGAAGAAGAAGACGCGTGAAGACATGTTCTCAGAACTAATGGGCTGCTCCCGAGCCCAGGCAGCCCAGCAGACACAGTGGAGGGAGAACTTGTCACAAATGCACCGAGCAGTCATGGAACGGGAGGAGAGGTGGCGTCAGGAGGACCAACAGGCTACTGAAAAGCTGCTTGGACTAATGAGGGAGCAAACGGACACGCTCCGGCGCCTTGTGGATGTTCTGCAAGACCGGAGGCAGGAGGACAGAGCCCCGCTGCAGTCTATCTGTAACCGCCCTCACCCGCCACCAAGTCCCACACCACCCTCACCCAAAGTCCAAAGAAGGAGGGGCGGCAAGGGCCGTTAAAACTTTCAGTCAACCCCTGCAGACTGCTCTAGCACTAGAAGGCTGACATTCCCCAAAATTTCATAAGTCCTTTCCTACCCACCTCACACAAGCCCCTTCCCCCCCTCCAGACAGACTCTCCCTCAAAAGAACCTGACTGAAACAGTAATGGAGAGAAACAAACATTTTATTGCGAACCAGACATGAAACGTGGGGGGTGAAACTTGGACGGGGGCTTGTGTGAGGTGGGTAGGAAAGGACTTATGAAATTTTGGGGAATGTCAGCCTTCTAGTGCTAGAGCAGTCTGCAGGGGTTGACTGAAAGTTTTAACGGCCCTTGCCGCCCCTCCTTCTTTGGACTTTGGGTGAGGGTGGTGTGGGACTTGGTGGCGGGTGAGGGCGGTTACAGATAGACTGCAGCGGGGCTCTGTCCTCCTGCCTCCGGTCTTGCAGAACATCCACAAGGCGCCGGAGCGTGTCCGTTTGCTCCCTCATTAGTCCAAGCAGCTTTTCAGTAGCCTGTTGGTCCTCCTGACGCCACCTCTCCTCCCGTTCCATGACTGCTCGGTGCATTTGTGACAAGTTCTCCCTCCACTGTGTCTGCTGGGCTGCCTGGGCTCGGGAGCAGCCCATTAGTTCTGAGAACATGTCTTCACGCGTCTTCTTCTTCCTCCGCCTAATCTGCGCTAGCCTCTGGGAGTGTGCTGACAGGCTGGGTTGGGAGACAGTCGCAGATGTGTCTGTGTGAATTGTAAAAAGGGAGTGAATTCCTGAGACAGATAAATGAAATTGTATACAAAGAACCTAGTCTTTCTCTGTGAACAAGACCATGCACTGCACCTCTCACATGCGCACTCAGGACAAGGTCGAATTTTCGGCCGTCGCCTTCAGTGCCTGTGGACTTGCGGAGGTCTTGGAGTGTTCAGAGAACTGTGGCTGGAGACCTGAACTTCTGGAGCGGGCAATAATGGTAAGCCGCAGACTTGTGGCTGCTTAAAACTCCAGCAGTAGCACTGGCCTCCTTTCACATTGAAAGCAATGCCAGTCTCTGCTGCCAGCAATCAGGACAGCATCAACTCTGCCCCTGTCCCACCCCCTCGCGGCTGTCCCAGGGAAAGATCCCTGTATGCTGCCCCTCTCCCTCCACCGCGTGGCTGTAAAGCAGTCCCAATACTAACAGTCCCCTCCCTAATTCAAAGCAGGGCGTCATGAGCGACATCACCCTCCTGAGGATCCCGGACACCCAGAGAGAACGCATGCTGCGGGAAAGCATGCAGAAACCGGGGCCGTATGCCGCCATGCTATGTCGGGCCATGATCCCCGAGTACCTGATTGTGGCATGGAGGGGACATGTCTGCTACCACGGAGGGCCCACTAAGATCGCCCTACCCCGGAACCTGATCAACAGGCTTGAGCTCTACCTCCACGAGACCTACGAGGAGTTCTCCTACGAGGATTTCTCGTCGATCCCCGGCCACATTGACCGGATTTTCGCGTAGGTGCACTGGGACTTTGGAGTGGAGCGTCTTGGGCCTGGGAATCATGTAGTAACGGACATTGTGAAAATTTTTTAAAACACTTGGGACTAAATTGAGAAGAGCCTAAGACAGAGAAATCATGAAAACCCATTTGTTACCTTTGTAAATATTCCTGTTTTGTACCTGATTATTTTTT
>NW_020703579.1:0-5617 GCF_002925995.2 Terrapene triunguis | reverse complement strand
GTTTATAAAACAACAATATGCAAAGTGAGTAAAAACTCCTATCATTACTTGATAGCTATAATATTGGTTGAGACCAACTAAATGGTAAACTAAGTATTTAAACAGAGTATAAGAAGCAACTCATCCCATGTCCTCACTGTATCAGCTTTCCTTTAGTTCTTAAAAATGAAACAAGAAAGCTTACACCACCAAATCTCTCTCAATCTGAATATTCTATCCTCTTAACACTTGGTCTGAAATTACTGCTTAATGAATAGAAACTCTAATACAGTGAGTTGATCTGCATAGTCCCACTTATCCGGTATATTTAAATTTGTATACTCATTCAGTATCGGTCAAGTACAGGAGGAGACACAAATATAAGCTATGAATTTCCATAAGAAGCCACCAAAAGGCTCAGGGTACATCTACACTGCAAAAAAACAGCCAGTCTCAAAGCCCAGGGCAACTGACACAAGCTCACACTATGGGGCTAAAAAGAGTAATGTAGATGTTCTTGCTTGGCCTGGAACCCGGGTTCTGTAATCCACCGCCTTGCTGAGTTTCAGAGCCCAGGCTTCAGCCTCAGTGGGAACATCTACACTGCTATTTTTAGCCCCGTAGCAACAGCTCTGATCAATTGACCTGGGCTCTGAGACTTGCTGCCGCAGGGTTTCTTTGGCAGAACAGACATACCCTTAATGCCCTAGATTAAGCTTCAATCTTGAAACTTGGTTCACTTATTCATTACGGGTTGTCCTCAGTTCAGTTCTGCTTAACCAGCCGCAATGAGGCAAACAACAGCGCCTCTAGAAAAGACAGACGGTGCTTGAGCAGCTACCAGATGGAACATGGGAGCCAGAGGTTCCATGACAGTTGACTGAGTGAAGGAGTTGAAGGGATGGGGAGATGTAATAAAAACTTGTTAAGGACAACTAAGGGCTGGTCTACGCTGGAAACTTAGATCGGCGTAGCTACGTCTCTCAGGAGTGTGAAAAATCCACACCCCTGGGAGATGTGGCTATGCTGACCTAACCCCTGGAGTAGACAGCAGTAGGTCAATGAAGAATTCTTCTCTTGACCTAGCTTCTGCCTCTCAGGGCGGTGGATTAACAACAGAGATGTGAGAACCCCTCCCATCGCTGCAGCAAGTGTCTACACTGAAGTGCTGTAGCTGTGCCACTGCCACATTTTAAGTGTAGACACAGTTAGAGTGTGCCACAGGGACTCGGAGTCAAAGCCAAGTCTACCTCAGGGTGGACTGTTGTCAACTAGTATTAAAGTTACCTAATTGTAGAGTACCATATTTAAAGCTTTCATACAGGAAACAATTTGTTACAGATCATTTATGCCAGTGGTTTTCAAACTTTTTGTATTTCACACAGCAAGCCTCTGACTGTGACCCCTCCCTATAAATTAAAAATGGGGGGGGGTAATTTAATGGGGGCTTGGGGATGTCAGCCCCACCAAGCTGACAGCTCGCAACCCCCTTGTAACCACCTTGCGATCCCCAGTGGGGTCACAACCCCCAGTTTGAGAACCCCTGATTTATGCATTTGTTTTATAGTATAAGTATGATTTTTCTTGAAATATTTGGAAGACAGTTTCAGTTAAAGGACAGAAGACAAATATCCAATTTAAATGAAAAAACAAAAATGCCACCCCTTCTCCCTCCCACACACAACCTCAACAACTCTCTTTTGACCTTTTCTGTATCAATGTTCCTAATCATCCTGCTAAATATCAAATGGCCTTTATTTCTTCTTCACTTCTCATTTTCCTCCATATTTTCTCTCTTTAGTTCTTCCATACTGTTCCATTTCTCTCTTACCAATACCTCATTAAACCCTCTCAATACCTGTATTCGTCATCTTTAATCTTGCCTATACTGAAGTACTAAGTGAGGATATGAATATATAAAGGCATGAATGGCGTGAAGAAAGTGAATTAGGAAGTCTTATTTACCCCTTCACATACCACAAGAACTAGAGGTCACACGATGAAAATAAGGCAGCAGGTTTAAAACAACCATAAGGAAGTATTTCTTCTCACAACGCACAGTCAACCTGTGGTACTCGTCAGAGGATGTTGCAAAGGCCAAGAGTATAACTGGGTTCCAAAAAGAATTAGGAGAATAGGTCCATTAATGGCCATTAGCGAAAATGGTCAGGGACAACTCCAGGCTCCGGGTGTCCATAAACTTCTCACTGCCAGAAGCTGGGACTGAAGGACAGGGGATGGATCACTCAATAATAGCCCTGTTCTGTTCATTCCCTCTGTAGCACCTGATTATTGGCCACTTGTTGGAAGACAGGATCCTGGGCTAGATAGACCATTGGTTTGACCCAGTATGGCCATTCTCATGTTCTAATATTGCCGGTCACCTCATTTATATCTCCAGACACAAAATGCTATCATATACCAATTTAAGAAAATTCCCCTTTTATCAAGCTATTCTAGTTCTCACTCGCTAGCACTGCGCAATGGCACTGCAAATCTTTACATCAAGGAAGTTTAACAAAAAAGACAACATCTAGATAGCAGCCGTCAGCATAGTTAAACTTTACAAGGTTTAGCACAAGGAAAAAAAATACACTCCTCGCCCTTTTTGGGGTGGGGACGGGCAGCAGGGGAAGAATAGAGACAAGTCAGTCACTCATTGTTCTTTTTAAAAAACTAAAACCTTTCTAAGCACGTGGTTTACAGTGTCTCACCATCCAATTTAGTGCTTCTCTACTTGAAGGTCACTATGCTATCAGGATAACACTTTATGCCAAGATTGGTAAATATGTCTCTATACTGTGGATCTTATTCTTCTCTCCTTAGAGGAAAAGTTCCTATCCAAATCAGAATAAGCCCCCCACCCCCACATGACAACTTCCTATTTTACATAATAGTGTAAGACTTTTATAGTTTTATTTTAAAGTTACAGATTGAAACATGTATAGAAGTTACCTGCATGAGAAGAGAACATTAAGTTAGCTATTTTCCATGTTGTCTTATTCCCATTTCCTTTTCACATTTTTTTAGCTAATTTACTGAACAAGTTGTGTGTAAGTTTACCATATGGTCTTGCAGCAAGTAATGTCAATCACTTGTGTAACTTCTTCAACAATGTTTATAGATTGGAGAGATTTATATCAAGTTGTATCTTGGAAAAATGCAGAATATTAAAGTTGCAGACTGGGACATCACACTTGTTGTTATATACTTGTCTAAAGTTTATAAAGTGATTAACCTACCAAACCAACAAGATGGTTTCATAGTACGACCAGTTTATAAAAACAATCTTTGTATCAAACATTGTAACAATATTGCTTAAAATGCTGCCATTGAGTACAGTCGATACTTTGCAAGATAGAAGTGTTAAGGAACAGAAATGGTTTTATTTAGTTTTTTGCATTAACAGTGAACCATAAAGTTGTACTTTCCGGACACGCACACAGTAATCGATTTTACTTTAAAAACTATGTAAAAAAATGTGTTCATTACCAGAGTTTCCTTTCTGTGTGTCTGACATTTCTTCATTTAAGTCTTTCTGAAGCTGTCTTCTGACATTTCTGCTTCCTGCACCTTCTACCTCATGAAAAGAGTCTTTTCTTGTCCTGTTAAGCACAGGAATCCCAACTGTAGATCTGTATTCTCTCCAGCTGTCTGAATTGCCACGATGGTCATCGGATATCCATTTCTTAATTTGGTCTTTTTGGGTATCATTTATCCTTACCCCTTGGTTGTGACCCATGTTTTTAAAAGAATTTGAGCTACTCAGAATACTATGTGGTCCTTTTCTGGGACTGTTTCCACAGTGACCTTGTGATCCCTTTTTCTTCTGAAAGCCCATATCTATTTTTTTGCCATGTCCATAATCCTCCATGGGGTGATAGTCCTGTTGTAAAGGGTTCCTCTTCAATTCCTCTTCATCTAGAGCTCCCCTCTCCTTTTTTCTTTTGGCAAAGCAAGTTTTTGCAGCATCTCCCATTGTAATTGATTTTCAATATAATAATTTGCACCTGGAAAAAAAAAAAAGAAGGTAGTTTTAAATACAACTGTTTAACAACAGATTAAAGAGGAATAAAAACGTAACAGGTTTAGCAAATGAGTAACTCCTTTTCCTCAGTACACCTTGCACATCGTATAAAGACTAGAGCTGGGCAATTTCTTTCCCCCAGCAAGTGGTAAATTTACCAAAATATGAATATATCAGGGCACCAAAACTATTTGCAAATATGGTAAATAGTTTTAATCAAAAAAGAAATTTTTTTTGACATGATGAAACATTTTATTTCAACAGTCGTTTTGAAACAAAGTGTTTTTTTCAAATTAGCAATCAGCTTTTTTGTTTTGACCTATCCACCCTTCCCTCCCCCCCGCTTTTGCTTTTGGTGATAAATCCACAAATAAGATCTATATCACTAAATGTCAAGCATTTGCATTTTCTTTTTACTGTATTTCTTTATTCTGTATCAAAGCAATACTACTAATTTAATTTGAAACTGAACTGTGCCTGTCATCATTCCCCCACCCCGAGGCTGTAACTCAAATTTAAGACAACATTTTGAAGGGCTAAACCCAGGGATGAGTAAACAAAACATGTCACCCAACTGAAAATTATTAGGTTTAGATATAGCAGCACACACATAGAGGAAGAAAAGGCTAGATGTACAAAGGTATATATAGACACCTAAAGATGCAGACAGGCACTTTTGAAATATCCAATGAGGCACCTAACCTTATGTCTACACTGCAATAAAAAAACCTAACTCACAGACCCTAGGTCAGCTAACTCAGGCTTGCAGAGTTTAGGCCGCAGGGCTAAAAATTTCAGTATAAATGCCCAGGCTGGAACCTGAGCTCTGAGGCCCCCCCTCCCGCTTGTGTACACTGCAATTTCATACCCTTGCAGGCTGAGCTGCAAGAGCAGCTGTGGCCATGCTATGGGTCTTTTATCACAGTGCAGATGTACCCTGAGTGAGTTAGCTTCCTAATTGGGACTTTGGTGACTAACCTGCTGAAATGCTTTCATAAATCCTACTAGGCCCTACACCTGCATCTTTAGGTACCTAAATACCTGTGTACATCCGACACAAAGTCTTGAATTCTCTCTCTCTCTCTCCAATATATTTTATTTTCTATAAATAAAATAGGTTATTTTCAAATGAAGTGGTCTAAACCACACAGACGTTGCACTTAAAATTAAGACATAATAAATTAGGTGAATACCTAGATGGATGTACTGGTACTAAATCCATGATTACACAGTGTTGTGGAGCTCCACAATTGCTCCAGGATACTGGCTAAAGAGAGAGTTTTACACCCTTCAGAATAACTTTCCACACACTCCATAGATTAACAAAGAATCAGCCATACAACTATATATTAGTGATCTAGCAACATGTTTTATAGTTGTCCCAGAAAAACCCAAATACACACCCAACCAGGGGAGATTATGAAATGCACCACCCACAGGGAGGAAGCTGAGAGTCAAAGTACAGGAGGGGTTTGCCCTACACTTAGGCAGGAATCACGAGACTGATCTGTCAAGCCGCTGCTGCTTTCCTGGCAGGGCGCGCCCGCCTTCGGGTTCACGCTCCATCCTCCCCGCCCCCGCGGGACCTGACGGGCTCCAGCAAGGACAGCG